>NC_058404.1:87757144-87887208 GCF_002201575.2 Neomonachus schauinslandi
AGTAGGAAGGGAAAAATGAAGGGGGGGGGAATCGGAGGGGGAGATGAACCATGAGAGACTATGGACTCTGAGAAACAACTGAGGGTTCTAGAGGGGAGGGAGGTGAGGGGATGGGTTAGCCTGGTGATGGGTATTAAAGAGGGCACGTATTGAATGGAGCACTGGGTGTTATACCCAAACAATGAATCATGGAACACTACATCAAAAACTAATGATGTAATGTATGGTGATTAACATAACATAATAAAATAAAATTTTAAAAAATGCAAACAAAATAAGAATACTTCATAATAAGATTGATTAATTAAATATATTGAAAAATATTTATGCAATGAAATATCTGTTAATCTTTAAAATAATAATGTAAATCTATATTAATTGGCATGGAAAACAATGCATGATTTAATATTAAATATGCAATGCGGGTTACATAACTGTTATATCTCTTTAAAAAAACACACACACAGAAAGAGAGAAATAAGGCAGAGAAATTGTAAAGGAGAGAGGGAGAGAGCAAGAAAAAGAAAGAGGAAGCAGATAAATCAACACCAAAACTAGACTGATGAGACATACATAGTTTATGTTGTCTTCATTATACTTTTCTTTGTTTTCAATACTTTTTGTGGCAACTTATATTTAGTTGAAAATAAAAGCATTTCCATTAAATAAGGATAAAAAATGTTTTGTCAATAGCCTTTCTAGATAAAATCATCTGGGTCAGAACACAGCCTTCTGCTCCAGACCAAAGAATCTCAATATGGTAGCTGAAAAGTAACAAAATAACGTTCACCGTGTTTCATCTATGAGGCAGTGATCCTTTAAAACACAGAATAAAATGGTTCATCTTCCTGGAATGTCATTTTGCTCAAGGATTTTGAGAAAAATGACTTTTTGTGCTGTTAAAATGTTTTGCGATAGACATCGGGGAGGGTATGTGCTATGATGAGTGCTGTGAATTGTGTAAGACTGTTGAATCACAGACCTGTACCTCTGAAACAAATAATACATTATATGTTAAAAAAAAAAAAAAGAAGATAGCAGGAGGGGAAGAATGAAGGGGGGGACATCGGAGGGGGGAGATGAACCATCAGAGACTATGGACTCTGAGAAACAAACTGAAGGTTCTAGAGGGGAGGGGAGTGGGGGGATGGGTTAGCCTGGTGATGGGTATTAAAGAGGGCACGTACTGCATGGAGCACTGGGTGTTATACGCAAGCAATGACTCATGGAACACTACATCAAAAACTAATGATGTAATGTATGGTGGTTAGCATAACATAATAAAAAAATAAAAAAATAAAAATAAATAAAAATAAAATCTAATCTCCTTTAAAAAAATGTTTTGTGATATAAGAGCATCTTGTCTCAAAAATGTGTATGCTTCTGGGTTTTTCCAATGTGTTCATTAGTGTGGTTTAAAATTAAAAAAATGATGGATGGGTATTCTTTTTTGAAAATTCATATTCTTAGACACATTGATAATGAAAATGGAACTAATTTTTAAAGCTTGCTTTTTCACACACATGCAGGTTTACTTAGGTAAATGTGTATTGGTAGGCAAGGTTTCTAAGCAGGTTTGAATGATCGATTTTTCTCATGAAGAGATAATTAGAAACAAAACCACAAATACATTTTAAAGAACTGATAATATAAATGAAATCATTGTAATGGAAGAGAGCTTCAAAAATTATTACATTTAGTAGATTTTATTTTCAGAGCTAAACCATTTTTGCAAGCACAGCTAACTGCAGAAAATTAGGTTTGAGAGAAGTATAAAGTTGATTTTGGGACAGACTGATTATTTGAGATGTTTAGTTCATTTACATGCTTAGAAGATATACAATTATCAGTCATCTCTATCCACAGAGAAAGTGTTTTGACAAATATTTTCCTGAAATCAGAAAATATGTGGAGAGACTAGTGAATCAGAGTATTTCCATGTGTCAATTTTCAGCATACTTGTTCCTCAGACTACGTCTTCCAGTTTAAAGCCAATTATAAGGGTTTTTAGCCTCTTCGAAACCAACTATAAATATTTCAGTATACAAGTGATATACTAATGATGATGTTGGGATCTAATATTTTAAGATCTTGCCAAAATCATATCTTTGTCATTAAAATGGACTGTGTGTATCCCCTCTGATTCTCATAATTGTCTCTCATCAAGGTAACATTCCTGAGTATTTATTGGATGGTTTAGTAAGTTTGTATTAAATAAATAAACTACTCTTACCCATGCTCTATCTACTGCAAATTTGTCCCACTCTTCAACCTTGCTCCCTGTCACCTTCAGCTTGCAGTAAAAGTTAGAAGACCCGATTTGTCCCATCTTTCTTACTGGCTCAGTGTGGAATTTGAGTAAGTTGGGCCCTTTAACTTGGCGGAATGTTATGTAAGTAATTTATAGTCAGAAATAATATTAAATTGTTTTTTCAAACCTGAGGATTAGTATGAGGTTCTTTCGATAAAGTATATCTTTTTTCTTCTCTCACATCTTGTTCCTTTCTATCTCACAGTAAGTACAGCAAGTAAAGTCGCTTAATAAGTGCAAACCCTAAGTCATTCTTGCAAATAGCAGATACTATTTTCTCCCACATCTTGTTTTGCCTTTTCCTAGACTTTTCACTTCTCTACCACTTGATTAAAAAAATCAAAAGATCTAACAATCTGTTAGACTTTAGGCAAGTCATTTAATGATGCTAGGTATCTTGATCAGTAAAAGAGGACTGAGCATGGCTAGATTACAGAGTTCTTAGGGTAACAATGCAATTAAGAAATGTACTTGCAAATATATATTGTAAAGATCAATATCATCAATGTTTCTTACCTTTGCAGTTTCTTTTTATTCCATGATATAAGCATTATTTTTTATAGAGTTTCACGCTTTTGTCATGTAACACCTGTATATTAAAAGCTATTCAACATGTTACTGATGTATGAGACTCCAGGATATGATATTTCATTCAGAAGTACTGAACGAAACAATGCCACCATAGTCTATTTCTGGTTTTTCACTTTAGCAAGTTGCTTATTGAGAAGAATGGTTTCACATGAAAAATGACTGGACTTTTATCAGTTATGCTTCCACGAAGAATATTTAAAAAGCAGTCCTTTAAAAAATGATGTGGGTTATTTATAACTTCCCGTATTCCTTTCATCTTAATGGCAACACAATATATGATATTTTATAACCCCTGTGATTTCCATTATCAGTCTGCAACTCTGCATTTCTTTCTTTGTTGACTCATATACTTGCAAATTATTTATTCATCCCAAGATATATCCATGCAGCTGAAAGAAAAAGAATAATGTCAAGGCTGAGCCTGAGTAAAAGTGACTCAGTAAAAGGCACATAAATCTCTCCTTTTTCTCCCCAGGTCTCAACATAGTGTAGTAGCAAAGTTTTAGAATAACTTTTGAAAATCCTGAGAGATGATTTCTGTGAACTAAGCGTTCACTGTCTTTTCTACCTTGCCAACATTAACTCCACTTTGTTTTCTATTCCGGGCAGTGTTTAGCTATGTTGTAAATAAGTAGGTTTTATCATTTTTGGACATTTCCCATGGAAGACGGGATTCTTCTCATTTGGATTTTTATTTGTTTTTGTAAATTTAGAATTTCATGTGGATGTCTTTTGAGGAGAACTTACCAGGACATCTTTATTTTCAAGAATATTGTTTCTGTAAGCTTTCCTAGCCTTTGTCTTATTTTTACTTCCTTGGACAACTGGTTTCATTTGATTGTTTTAAATTACAATCCATGCTATTAAAGGTTACCATCCTCAAACTTATTTCCTTGAGAACTTTTCACTTTCACATATTGTGTTTATAAGGCTATAACTGACTTTCTAAAATTACTTCATACTGTTATACTAATCAGTTACAGAACATTCAAAGAATACCAGATCCAAGGATACTTCTGTGCATAAGGTACTCTCTGGCAGTAAGAATCTGTCTGCATAATGACATTGAACTGACTCTGGAACACAAATGAACTAGTCGAACTTGCTGTTTATTATCTTCATAAGAGAGAGCTATATATTTGCTTTCAAAGGCATTAGCCCATGTTTGACGATTCTTAGCATTGAGATGACCTTCCTGCATGAAGGTAACATAATTTTCCAGTCATGTATGTTGTCCAAGTGTTAATAGACATATGCTGGAATCAAGTCCATTTTTTCATTTGTAACAAACCACCAATATATAAGTGAGCAGAACAATATAAAATACATAATTTTGGGATACCAGTTAACTTCATAAATACTAAGGACACAATGTACATCATAAACTTTCTGGTAGTGGAAATCTCAAAAGTAAAGGCCTGAATGATGGTGATTTCACATGGAGTGTAAAGACGGGAAGTGTTGTACAGCAGCACAAAGAAAACGAAGACCATCAGATTCAATCTAACTAACAGTTAGTAAGCATCTACGATGCAGAAGACATTCAACAAGAAAATAAAGTAAACATAAAGATAAAGAAAATACCGCCTGTGTTCCTAAGAAACTTACAGGGGGACACAGAAGTGCATCGGTACAACGGACTGCATGTTGTACATGAAATCTAATGCAAAGGAACAAAACAAGTGCAATGAGAGCAGGGAGAAAGAAAAACATTAATTATGATCTAGAGAATCAGGGAACCTGGAGATTGGTGCATGGATGAGATTCCCATCAATGATATAAAGAGACACTCTTTTTAAAGATGGTGGTGGGAATACAGGTACAAAACTGACGATGTACAGTGTATAGGTAAGAATAATGAGAAATCATGAGCACCTTAGAAAATAGTACATGAATGACAGGAAGTTCCTATCAGGTTGTAAGGATATGAGGAAAAGCTTCAGTAAATTCAATAATAATATATGAATTTCTATACATAGTATGGATTCAAAAATTTTAGAACAGGAAAGTTAATTGTCAGAATTATACTTCAGAATTACCATTCTGGAGACCCTACAGGTCAATTGAATGAGACACTGTGGAAAAGGAACGCATTTAAGAGACACTTGGAATAATCTAAATGAGAGATAAAGACAATGTAAACAAGAAAAACAGCAGGTTACGTTGCAGTTAAAGAATTTATTTATTAGCTATTTCAAATTGAGAAAGAGGAAAGGTTTAAAAGGGAATCTATGGGGCGCCTGGGTGGCTCAGTCGTTAAGCGTCTGCCTTCGACTCAGGTCATGATCCCAGGGTCCTGGGATCGAGCCCCGCATCGAGCCCCGCATCGGGCTCCCTGCTCTGCAGGAAGCCTGCTTCTCCCTCTCCCACTCCCCCCTACTTGTGTTCCCTCTCTCGCTGTGTTCTTCTGTGAAATAAATAAATGAAATCTTAAAAAAAAAAATAAAAATGCAAGAGACTCTAAAACTTCAAAGCCTAAGGACCATAATAGGCAATTAAGGATGTAAGGATGCATGGGACACAACAACAACAAATATATATGTGTGTATGGGTGTGTGTGTGTGTGTGTATACACATATAACTTTGACATATGTTGGTTGAGGGCTACGGGGGTTCAGCTGACTGGGTAGGACTGGGTAGATCTTGGCTGGGCTTACATGTATATTTATGTTATCTGTCTGTGTCAGTCTGGGACATTCTGATCTAGTGCGGTCTCAGCTGGTTGACTCAGCTACACTTCATGGGTTTCTCACATATGCAAGTCTCTTACAGTCCTCCAGCGAGCTAGACCTGTTCTCTTCACAAATTCTCATAACAATTTACAGAAGCAAAAAAGGAAGGGAAAATGTGAAGGCACTCTTTCAAATCCCTGCTTGCATCAGATTTATCCCAGTGTTCAAAGCAAGTAACATGCCCAAGGATAGAATTCTCTTGAGAGCATATTGCCAAAGGGCATGGTAATTGATTAGGCCATGGATAAAATCAAGCGGGTTTCCTCTTTTAGAACATGAGAAGCATATTCTCAATTAGATTCCTAATCAAAGAGATTAAATTTTCTTAATCCCTGTGGATATCAATATCTATTCTACCCTCACATAGTTTGAAAATTTGGCTGGCTATCTTATATAATTCTGGATTGGAAATCATATATTAGTCATAAATGTAAAATTCGCCTTTCATTGTCCTTTAAGGTTCAATATTGCTATTGAGAAATTCAGTGCAAATCTATAGCCTAGAGAAAAATTTCAATAATTGTTAATGTTTCTGTTTTTACTTTACACCACTAAATCATCACTAAATCTATATAACAAAGGGGTGGCCAACTAAAAGAAATAAAAGCTAAAATGAATTAGCTTTTGGGGAGTGGGACTGAGGAGTACAATGGGTATGCTTTCTTTCATTATAGCCTTTTAAGAGTAAATATATATATATATTTATTTATATCATGAGTGTGTATAAAGTATTTTTGGTGTGAGAATTGCCAAATTTTTCTGGGCCTGGACTTGTGCAGAAATCTTATAAAGAAAGAGTTCCCCACGCAAAAGTAAATTTTAGCCTAGACTCTAATTTCAGCATCACGTATACTGAAATATATGATTCTGAATTAATAAGCTGGTGTTTGTACATGAATGCACGGATTATAGCTGTTATCCAAAGAAAATACTTCTTTTAAGATTGTAAAAATAGAACTTTTTCTTTTATCTGAGGAGTATATGGGAAGAAAATACATGACTGGAAATTCAAATGTATCATTTAAAAAAACAAAGTTAGGTTTCAAAGTCTCATTTAACTAGAGGATAAAACTTTTAAGTATAGTGTGATGTAAATGTGCCCAAGTAAATCACTGTACTTTGATGGAGCAAAGATTATCATTTAAAGTAAACCCTTTTCTCCTTCTTTGTGAAACAGACATTACAACAAGAGATAAGTAAGCTAACAACACAGTCATTAAGCGAGGATAAAAATGTTTAGTGATTCTGCATTTTATGAGAATGTATTAACAACTTCAAGTTTATCAGCCTCACAATTTCCTTCAGTCCCCCTCAAACACATATAAAGAAGGCTTCAAGCTCAGTAGGCACAGGAACATACAAGTTCATGACAAACCAGCTAATTTCCATGGTTCACATTTCCTCCCTAAGTCCTCACAGAGACATTGTGGAATAGAAAGAGTGATTTCTCTGTCCACCCTCACCCATTTCCAATCACATTGTGAGCCCCATGTGCATATATGTATCTATGTATTAAAAAACCACTTCCAATCTCTCTCATCTTTAACTTATCCATATTTGGTAGTCCAAATTATTCAAACTGATCTTATACAAATTCTTAAAATGGCCAATGATCTTCCACAAATAGCACTTTGCAATTTGTTATTGCCTAGTTACAAAAAGAGAAACTTAAAGCAATGGGACTGACTGCACTATTTTGCAATGTATCTGCTAACCTGTGATTTCCTGTGAAACCAATGTAAAGAACCATGAATATTTGTTTCCTTATGTTTAATGAGATCCTTACTCCTGTAAGTTACAGTGGATGCCTGAATTCAACTAACATACGTATTATTTGTATTGAAAGAAAATAAAAGATAGTCTCTATTGCTATATGTAATTCTATATACATCAAAGGCAGAATTGAAAATATTCTTCTTCTTTTGTTGCAAAAATGTTGAAGAATGGCGTTTCTAAGAACTCACATTGATATTCACCCCAAATTAGGTCTGAGTATATATGAAAATGCAGAACCAATAACTCCTGTTACTGAAATTGAAAGAATTAAAAGGAAACAGGACTCGTCTGAGTTGACAATAATTCATGGATATGGAATATATACAAGAGAAAATAGTCCATTATTTGGTCACATGAACTGAGCAGAGTTAAGAAGTAACAGATAACCCAGGACACCTCTCCAACCATCAAAATTCAAGTAAGAAATACATAAAGTTTAATATAAAATATAAAACAAAGTGGAAAATTGTGATAAATTTTATTTTTACTTCTGAGATCAGAGCATAACACAAATCTCAATTTTGCTTAAAATACATCTAAACTTGACATGAATTAGTTTCAACAATGAGCATGCTGGGAAGTTTGGTTTTGCCTAGTTACATATATGGTCATGAAGTTAAGTGAAACATCATTATATCATCACGTAAAAAATCTCCTCAAGATCCTTGTTTTCTGTGTATTTATCATCTTGGATATGATCTCAGTTGTTGGATATTTCAAGTTCTGGATTTCCATACTTTAAAATGGTCAAGACCTGTTGATAAACTCTTGTTTAATCCCACCTTATTTCTAAATGGTCTCATACAAGAATTGACCAAAGAGAACCATAATAAGACATGGCTTAATAGTTTTATATGAAATTTGGGCTTGGTTGTCCTTCTTAATCATAATGGCAAAAATGCCCAGATTTTCTTTGCAACCACTAATTAAAATTATTTTAAAAATTGGTGAGAGTGGATGAGGGAGCTACCATTATGCTATGCTGCCTGGGGTCTTTGTGAGTTTGTGTGCATGAGTATGTGGGGCGAGGTTGTCAGATGAGAGCACGAGGAGCGAAACTGAGTTCTTGTCATACACTCTTATCCTAAAAGAGGGGCATTTTTGCAACGTGAGTAGGAAGATAGATAGATAATAGATAGATAGATAGATAGATAGATAGATAGATAGATAGATAGATAGATGATAGATAGATAGATAGATATAGTGATTTCAAAAATGAATGCATGTAACTTAATTTAAAATGACACACATTGTTCTTACTTTTCTAATTTCACCACAGACCAGTGAATGTTTGGTCTATACAGTGATGTAGAGGCAAGACAGCTCAATAACCATTTTGAACTGGTCTTTTTGCCACTGACACAGAGAAATAACTCTGATGGCAAATGACTATAACCTGAGTAGAAACTACAGTTTCATCACTGAGTGATATCATCACATTGCACAGGTAGAACCTGGCATCAATTTGTTTGATATGCAGATATATTATGTATGACCCTGTGGTTTTTTTTTTTTTAAGATTTTATTTATTTATTTGACAGAGAGAGACACAGCAAGAGAGGGAACACAGCAGGGGGAGAGGGAGAGGGAGAAGCAGGCTTCCCACTGAGCAGGGAGCCTGATGTGGGACTCGATCCCAGGACCCTGGGATCATGACCTGAGCGGAAGGCAGACGCTTAACAACTGAGCCACCCAGGTGCCCCGACCCTGTTTTGAAAGAAAAAGAAAAAGAAAAAATGTTGTGTGGTCTGATATGATAATGGGAGTGAAGTAATGAAGATTATTAAGTTGGAAGTGGCAGAAATAATGCAGAAGGAATACTCAAAAGCACAGATTTATACTCTGAAGCACTAGTTTTTATAACACTATCTACAAATATATCTAAATGGGACCTTATCTCTGAGGATGTCATCTTACATTTCTATTAGAAATTCCTGACTCTCTCTTCTCTGTTCTTCATATATTTAGATCAAAAGTTTGTGAGCTGTGCGAACTACAAAACATCTATGTTCACATAGAGTTCAATGAAAGAAGAGGAATTTTGCCAATTCCCCTAGGCTTGAACAACTTAAGGTCAAAGGAAAAAGCTAAAGGGACCGATTTACATGAAATTATTTTATTAAAAAGAAAACAGACTAATACACACTCTCATTGTTTATTCTTTCAGATTTGATGACACCCACCTTCCTTCATTTCTTTACAATAGTCTCCAGCTTTATTTGGTTTTTATCTATTCTAGTTTTTCCAAAGTTGAACATTGACAATCCTTAAAATGATTATATTGTTATTCAAATGTGGGGGTTTTCATGTGTCCGTGGATGTATCTTCTTCTTTACCTAGATTTACTTGACATTTTCAATTATGGGTTATAGATAGATGGGAATTTTAAAATATTAAATCATGTGTTTCTTTTGTATTGAAGGGACGTACTCACCAAGACATTTCTTTAAGGGAAAGAATAAGCAAGACCATATAAGAGAGGGGAGAAGCTACTAACCTACGCCATTAAGAGCATTTTAATGACTCATCAGAAATTGGAAACTTCTTTCTCTTTCAGTCTTAGGATACATCATTCTCCAGGAGTCATTAATTAAGTTTTATATACAGAAAAGATAAAACTGATAACACAAGAATCTGTTGAAAGCCAGTTAAAATTTGTTCTATGAAATGTTTATTTTTTCCCTGTCTTGCTCTCAAAATACATTTCTCCTGCCTTAGTTGACTCAAGTTTAGCAAATGAAAACTTAATGGAGAGCATGGAGCACAATATGTCTTCACAATAGCGTGTTTACAGAACAAATTGATCCATTTTTGCAGCTGGAAATAAGAGTTCAGAGAGATTCTAAATGTCAGGAAACTTACAAAGTAAAGGCACTTTTAAAAATGCAGGGGTTTTTCTGTATATTAAGTAATCTCATGATTTTTCTAATTTTCCTAATTCCTTTCTATTCTACATATTTCCAAATACTCTAATAGGCCAATTAAAAATATATTGAGATATGTACAGAAAATAATCTGACATAATATTAAATATTAACTAATTAAACCTGACGTAAATTTTAATTATTAAATAGTTTTTTGTATCCTTTAAATAGCCTTCATAATTAGGATGATGTCCAAATAACCTTAAAAATAATTCTAATCATCAGCATATTTTATATTAATGACACTGTGGAAACCATAAGCCAGTGGAGTCAAGTGAGCAATGCTATTATTATAAAATTGTCAATGTAAGCTATTTACCACATATCAAATATAGTAAATATAGTAAATAGATTTAAGGCAATGTAACAACTAATGTGGTTGCCTAGAGTGTTAAGTTAAAATGGAATGTGAGGCTGTCTTTTTTTTATTATTATTATTGAATGAGCACTAAGATTGATAAGCAATAGCTGCTATGGGAGAGAAGTTATAGCACTGCTACTTCAGATTTGCCATTTCTGATATAAAGTTAAGTTTAGAATTATTTACTATATAGAAACTAAACTACATATGATCAGTTTCTATTAAAAAGAATTCTGTATTTGCCACATATTTTCAATTCCTTCTTTTCACTGGTGCTTTTCTCTGTGCCTTCAAATCTTTGTTGGTTCATTTCAAGGGAACAGTTCATTCACCTACATGTATGGCCCCATCCTGGAAGTTTTTCTTACCTGGAACTCCTCTGCCTTCAAAAAATGTAATGTATCCATCTTAACCATTCTCTACAGCTCTCAGTTATATCTTTATATCTAATGTAATTCTTCTTTGAACTCATGGAGACTCTACATCTTGATGCCATTATTTTATTCCACTTACCAACCCTCCATGAAGTTCTTGTTTTTCCTCTGTAGCTTAGATACTATGATCTCTCATCAAACATAATTATGCCACAGAGAATAGAGGCTATCAGGAAAGTCAGCTTTCTTCTCCATGATTCTATCCTTTCCCCCAATTTTGACATTTGGTTTCTTTATACCGATCCTTACATGTTGTTCTTCTGACCCAAAAAGAATGCATCCATCTGAGGTTTACAGGCTGTTTCCTAACTATGCTTTAGATGCGGTCTCCTCCTGCTTCTCCATAATGGTGTCACATAAATTTTCTTACTCTTCCTTATCTCCATCTCTACCAACATATTACCCTTCACAAATAAACATTCTTAGAGTCACTTCCTCTTAAAAAGCATAGCAACAAACACAGAAATACCTCTCCAGTCTATAATTTTCACTCTAATTATAGGCCGGTCTCTTTCCCTCCATTCCCAGGCAAACTTTTCCAAACTGGAGTTCATATTCTGTGATTTACAAAAAAAGCAGTCCATCATGGGGTTGGACAATAATGAGCCTTGAGGTCAGTGTGGGCTAGACTCTTTCTTGCTATATGGCATTGGGCAAGTTGTTTAAGCTGGCTTTGAAAGTTTTTACATCTATAAAAGGAGATAACACATTCTCTTTATGGATATGTGAGGACTAGACTAAATTATTTAAATTATGTAAGGAATTTAGTATACACAAGTGACAGCTTTTGTATTGTCCAGTTGATTCTTCCTTATCTTTTCCCACATCTTGTATCCACTCCTCATAGTGCTATAAATCAGACTTTCATCTCTCACCTAAATCACTCAACAACCTCCTAATTTGTATTATAGCCTACTAGCAACTTATTCTAACCCATTTTGACACCCAACTACCAGAGAGTTTATTATTTTTAAAAGACACTGTCCCCGATTACCGCCTGGTGGATGCTTTCAAGGGATTCCTATTACTAAGCAGTGGTCTAGCAAGTCTTCTCTAATTATTTGCATGAGAATTACCTGTGACGTTTGCTAAAAATGAATCTCTCAAAGGCAATTATGATATAACACTGCATTGTATGTTGGATTCTCATTTACTTTGCATTAAATGTAAGGCCCATTTCTATTGGCTTCTACTCTCCTTAAATATGATGTTATACCATACTGAATTTCTGTTGAAGAAACATTGCATCATATTGTATTGCCTTTGTATATAACTCTCCAGAAACCTGGAATATTTCCACCTTTATTTAATTAATTTTTCAAGATTCTCCTGCTTCCAGAAGTTTCCATTGACCATCAACTCCAATCTCTCCTTTTCTACCCTTGTATGAATTTAATGCCCTTAATGCTGCTTATTCTTATATCTATCATTATATATACCTCATTTTAACATCTTTCCCATCATATTGTAATTTTCTTTAAGAAAGTTGGAAAGAAGAGCCTTTTATCTCTACATCTTCAGCACCTAGCACACTGTATTATTCATAAGGACTGTACATTGATTTTGTCTCTCTATCATTACCTAGTTACTTATCTATTCATTTACTTATGTAATTGTCTATGCATTTATTTATTTGTGCAGTTCTTTATTTACATGTTCCTGGACCTATTATAGTAAGCATCAATTAGTTCATATAATTACATAAAATACATATAATAAATTTATCAGCTATGTAAAGGGAATAAACAAGGAAAGTTAGACTTTATTGAACCTACCATAATGACTTATATACCTGCATTATGATTTGTTCTTTACACACTAGACATTGTCCATAAGAAAATCAATATTATCAAATTGCTCAGTAAGAATTCTCCTGGAGCTCAGAAATACTGAAATTAATAAAGAACACCATCTTCAATACCATTGTTGAAAACCTATGTTAAGTTTAATAGAACCCCCACTATTCTATATTGCACAGCAATTAGATGGAGCCATTTGAGTTCTGTTCAATGTAATATGGAAAGCATTGAAGTTTATCCAATCTAGGCATGGCCTCTAAGATCCCTCTGATGAGGTATCTCATGCCTATTCTCCTCTGTCTTCGCTAGTCCAGATGGGGAACACTCAGTGGGAGATCTTGAGGACCTCACAGTGAGAAAGCCACTAGAATGACCCCAAGTATCTCAATTTACCAGACAGAAGGCTACCCAACTAGACTGAGATGGAAGACATAAATGAGTTTTTATGGTGTTCAGTAGCTAGAAATTACGTGTGTGTTTTTTTAAATCTTGTAGCCATTAGCCAATTCTAGATAAAAAAAAAATTGTCAAAGTAGATCTTTCAATGGGTTCTTTAGGATATATTTTTTTAAGATTTGTTATTTATTTATTTGAGAAAGAGAGAGCACATGCACAAGCTAGAGAAGAGACAGAGGAAGAGGGAGAAGCAGACTCCCCACTGAGCAGGGAGCCCGATGCAGGGGCTTGATCCCAGGACCTTGGGATCATGACCTGAGCCGAAGGCAGACGCTTAACCAACTGAATCACCCAGGAGCCCCAGGATTTTTGTTTTTATAATAACTTTTACCATAAGGTAATGGTAAAATAAAATGCAGTTTTTGTTCCTGAAGCACCAATGAAATTAATAGGTACCGAGATTTCTGGTGATCTGGTACAATTTAAGAATATACTTTAAATGTATGGAAGATTTCATGGACTGACTATTTTTATAGTAATCTTCTCTTGGTATTATGTCTCTCGTCTTGGCTTTTGATTAATATCCAATGGCCGTGAGGTATTGGGTGCTCCTTCAGTTTAAATAAAACCATAAACTAATTTATTTCTCTTCACTAAAGCCGCAAGAAAAAAATGATGAAGAATAGAATGGAGGTCAAAAAACCTCCCACATATGAAGATGAAGCACCTCTTTAAACTGATTTAAGAGCATAATTTCAGGAATGTTCTCCCTATACTTTAAAGCTGTAGCATTAATCTTTCTGCTAATTCTGATTTCCATGGTATCTTTGGTGTAAGCTCTGAAATGCCCTGAGGATATAGAGTGACATTAGGTACAAATCTATCTAGTAATTGGTGAAAAATCAGTTTTTTCTACTACTAGCAATCCTAATGGTATTACAGACATTTAAATAATGAGTGGAAATCCTGGAAACAGCAGTATCTTTATGTTACTTTTGTCTAACATAAGTTTTACAAGTTGACTCGTGCATTTCGAGGATACTAGTGACTTAAAACAAATACAGAAACACAGTTCCCAAATAGCCAGGGTAAATGCCTACAAATCAAGAATGAAATCACTGATAGGTTATCCTTTTAAGGATTAGTGATTGGGTTCAAGATGAGTAAAGACTAAATTTTTTATTCTTATTCAAAACATTGCACCACAACCATCACTCCTTTTACCAAAGTCAAGCTGTCATTCACTCACAGTTCTGATCTTCTCATGAGATTTTGAGTATTTCCTGCTCACAGTTTTAATCTGGAGTGTGTAATAGGAAGTTCTTCCCAGTGTTTTCCTCTTATTCTCCATCTCCTGTAAAAGCTAAGGAAGGGTGGAGGCATGTGAAAACAAAAACCTGTGGGAAACAAAACAGAACGAAACTCATGGGGAAATGAATGTTAATAAATATTTGCTATGTTCTGAGTAAAGAATTGGATCAATTTTTAGTTCATTCTACACAAGTCCCACTGATCCTTAGCTTTAAATAATTCAACTGCGAGGAATGCTATTGGAATCACAATACACAGCGCAAATTTACAGGATGGGACCTGAGATTCTATTATCTTCTTCATTTATCAAACGGAAAAAAATAACTGTAGCTTTTTTTTTCTTAAAAGTTCTATAGCTTCAATTACTTCAGTAAGCTATATTTAAGTTGTGTATATAAAATTGAAGCAGTACTTTCCATTAAACCATCCATAGAAAGCAGACTTTTTACCTGAGTTTCATTGCCTTTGCCTAAGGGAATAAAAACATAGGTACAAGTCCTTCTACCTCTTGAGCATTTTAAGTACCACGTGTGGTCATTACCTTACCAGTCTTTCTCTCATTTGCATGCATCTCGGCCTCCATTTCATTAAGCTGTCAGTGTCAGGCTGAAAGGAACTTTTCCTTATCTGAGCTGATAGATAGCAGCGAAGCTTGTTCCCTTGCGTCTACATCTTTCAGTGAAAAAGCAAGATTGGGAAACAGATTTATAACAATACATGGATGCACTGAATTAGAAAAGACAGTTTCGGAGCAATGACATGCTTTTTTTCCCCTCTGATGCACACTCCACTGGGATATGTCAAATACACTGTATTAAAGCTTTACAAGTTTTGAAAGCTTTCTCAACCTTTTTCTTTTGTTGTTTTTGTTGCTGTTCTTTTTACTTTCCTTGTTTTGTTTTGTTTTTCTTTCCTCTGAATAAGGAACACCCTTTCTAGATTTCTTTGTTGGGAAGAGGATTATAAATGATAGTTTCTCCTCTTACAGTCTATGCCTAATTGTTGAAACAGGAGCAGCAACTATTTCTTAAAAGAAAACTTTACAAAAAAATAAATCTGTCACCTCAGCAGAGCAGCCCACATCCATCAATGAAGGATGAAGCTCTCTCAGTTTATCATAAAGGGGCCACTGTTAGAATAAAAATACTCTGAAAAAATCATCCCCCAAATGAATTTATTCAGTTGTTTGGAAGATATGAAAATACGTTTAGTAGATTTAAGTTGTTAATCTTTACAGCCAGATTAATGCAATAATGTGACTCATGACACATTGTAACTAATATTACCTGCGTTCACAAGTTCTGTCCAAGTATTAAGGTTATTCAAGTTTTATATATAATGACACAATAAATGGTATGTCTTCAGGTTTTATTTACCAGCAATGGAATTTTCCTAAGCAAGATCAAACTAATAAATTTCAGTTTGGTATCTGTGAATTTTCTTGAGTCCAACAACAGTCCCTCTAATATGTGGACTTTTTAAAGAACATCCCAGAAAGACAGTCCTTGTAACTTGTTTTGCCATTCCCACAACAGAACTACCAAACTGAAAGGCAGCCACAGTTAAAGCATTCCAATGGCTAGTGGGTTGGTAACAGACTTCATGTGATATCCATCGTAGACTCAGGTCATGCTGAAATACTGAAACACTGATACAAAGTTTCCCCCACCCAACCTCCCCACTAGTTCCTGTACTCCTCATTTTGAAACACTTATTAGAAGTTCGCTGTGGTCCCGGAATGTTGTAGGTGCTAAGAACACACCAGTGAACAGCACAGAGCTTACCTTACCTTTAGGAAACTTATAGTCTAATTTGGGATGCAAAATGTAGGTAGGTTATTACAAAATAATGTAATATGATAATGATATAGACAGATGGATATGTGAATATACATGAAAATGATACCTCATTTTGTGCTGGCATTTCTGGGAAGCTTTCCTGGAAAGAATGATGCACAATCGGATCACTAAGTGATGAGCAAGGGTTAGGAAAGTGAAGGAGTATCACAAAAAAAAAGAGCCAAACACGTGACCGAAACTCAAATCTAACATGACTGTTCTGTAACTGTGCTAAGCAAATTGCAATGTTTCTGCATTCATTCATCACAACACTCCAATATAGTAAGAATTCTTACAGTTTACAGGTAAGGAAACCAAGGCTCAGAGTTATGAGTGGAATATCCATGATCACACAGCTAATAAGTAGATTATCCATCTGATGAATACCTTTATCATTTGTTGGATTATAATTTCCAGAAACGAGGGAACTACCATAAACAGTATGCACTTAATTTTTGATTGTCAAATTAATTAATGCATGAATGATTCCAATGCCATTCAGTTATTGCTATATTATGCTTTTATTTTACTAGGCAGAGAAAACAGTTTATATAAATGCCAGGAGGCTAAGTAAAGCATGATTGATGCTTTTAGAGATCTAAAAGTGCTTTAGCTTAACCAAAACTTTTATTTCCTATTTAAAAATTCCCAAATGTAATACAACACATTTTTTCCTCTTAAATTTTATCTACAGTGCAGGTAAGACAGAAGGCTGTTACATATTATTTGGTGTCTCCCGCAAATGTGATTTAAAAGTAAAAAGTTAGTTTTGAGTTTCAGGGGAGATATTTACTAGATGTGTGATCATGGAGAAATAAAAATATGAAAGTTTTCCCATGTGTAAAATGCCATAAAATATCTCTCCACCAGCTTATTGTAAGGTTTAAATTGAATCTCCTATGTATGGTCTCTATCAGAGTACCTTCCAATATTGAGCATCAATAAATGTTACTATCCTTTCCCTTGTCCGATTTCTGAATTGAAGCTATTACTTTTCTTGAGTGGCTACTATTTTGTTATATCAACTGAAAAGCAGGTTTCTTCAATCTATACCATCATTAATATAAAGTCTAAATTTGGGGTGGTAGAAAATACATCATGTAGAGGTGTTTCTTTTATACTATGTAAAATTTAACTTTAATATTGATTTCTAGTTATGAGATTTATTTGAAGGGAAGCTCCAATTTTAGCTTACATTTTTTAGAAAACAAAGGACACAAATTATAAACTATACAGACTCTGTCTACCATTTATTCACCAACTATATGTGTCATGCCTAACTGGTATAGAGCACTGTACAAGATTCCCCAAGACATAAATCCGTCAGTGAGCTGATAATCTAGTAGGGTGTTTACTACTAGGGTAGTATTGAAAAGAAATGATAGCGTAAGGGTGGGAAAGATATTTGGAATTTAGAATTACATTATTTAAATACTAATTCATTGTGGTTGATTTGAGAGAATAAGGAATGAAATATGATTGAGGTTTTGTACCTGAGAATAGGAAAAATGGTGGAATCATTAGTGGAGAGAGGGAACTGAGAAGGTGAGAAGTTTTAGGGAGGATGCTGAGCTTAGTTCTGTACTAAGTTGTTGGACTATCCACATGAGATAAATGATGTAAATTTACAAAAAGCCCATCTGGAGTTTGATCTAGAAATAAAAATTTTAATGCTGCTTGCAAAATAGTTACATGCTAAATGGGAGTCCCCTGGCAGAAATAGATGATTGATTACTAGATAGATAGATATGAGGATAGATAATAAATAAGTAGATAGATTTTATAAACTAAAGATGGAATCTAAACTGGAGGAATATTTGCACTCTGAAGAAAGAAGCATAAAGAGAAGCCAGCAAAAGAGAAAGAGAGGAGTAATAAGAAAAAGAAAGAATGAAGGAAGGAAGGGTAAAAAAGAAAGGATTGTTATTAAAGTTAATTAAAGACTAGAGAATTCTAAGAAATTAAAAAGTAAAAAAAAAGCACTGTTGGATTTGGCAATGTATTTTTATTCATTATATGGTACTCAATTTTTGCTGCTTACCTCATACAGTTTAAATTATTAAACATATCAATATGAGGGAGATTCAGTGATGTTTGCAAAAAGCAAAGAGTAAATAATCATCTTTATTAGAGGCTTTTAAAAATACGTTTCCTTAGTAGAGAGGGATTAATAGAGTACATCCTACTTACTTTCATTAAACTAACTTCCAGGAACTTTAGGAAAACTTCAGGGAGAAGGATATTTCACATATATAGAATAATAACTTTGTTAGTGTGAATCCACTGGTATTTTTATATTAATTATTATGGATTGAATCCTATTTTTATGATAGTTTTTTCAACGTAATACCTTAAAACAGAAAAAAAAAAAAAGAGTAGTAAGACAACTCAAAATCAGGAGAAACACTTAGTTAAAATTACAGTGTTAGTCATTGTTAAAATAATAGTCACTTGAACCTTTAATACATCTCCTCATAGTTAAACCTGGCATCCAATGTAAGCTTTTTTTTTTCTTGTTGTTGTTGTAAAGACTCAAGGTTTATATAAACTTAGTCAATTATTAAAATTATTTCATTCTACTCTATTGCTTTGGTTGCTTAGGAGGATTTTTTTTCTCATGATACTTAAGTTTTACAAATATTCCAAAAGAAAAACAAAACAAAACAAAAAAACAAATCTTCCAAAAGAGTCCCCCAAACATGGTTTCTTTCAGGAAGTTATTGCTTTTAATTTGTCCCACCATGTTATTAACACTTGAGGGATAGTTCAGATAAACAGTTTAGAGAAATAGTTTTTTAGCTAAGCATTTTGCAAAATTATGGTTATTTTAACTATAATCCCTTGGTTTATATGGGAACATTAAACACTAGGAATATGATATTTCCAGCTGTACTTGTTCCCAAATTATTAGAATTCTTTAAAAACTGCTCCAGTAAATGTTGGCAAACTCGGTGTTGATCCAAGGTACGTAAATAAGTGATTGATATCTTTAAATGAAAAAACATATCTTCACCATTAGGGATATTTAGTTATTCCATGCCAGTGTCAGAAACAATATGCAAGTATTCACATACATAGAGAAGCACCATAACCTATATAAGTTAAAAATAGCAATGGTTTAATGAAGAAACAAATGCATTATCTTCAACCTTTCATTTAGCATCACTGAGTAAGTAATAGAGCACACCTGTTTTACGAAGAATGTATCAAGAGAGAAGATCCCCATACTTTTTTGTCTCATGGCTAAGTTCACCCAAATGAACAGATGTTCTCGAGACTGGACCAATTATATCACCATCCAGGTTCAAAAGGAAGGCCAAATAAACCTGGATCTATCCTTCTAGGTTTGCTTTAAATGCAGATCTGCTTGCTCTGAGTGTCTTTGAATGAGTGGCATATCTCCTTCAGTAATTCTATTTCATTAAAAGGGCATATTGTGGCATGGTGGCCATTAAGAGCTCTTTCTTCTTTTCTGAGCTTTAGTTTTTGAGGGTTATTCCTCCTCTTTCACTCCATGTGGTTCATGGGATTGTAACACAAAGATATACCTTCTTCCCCACTACCATGGTGGGTTCATATCCTGGGGTGGGACAAAAAAATAATTTGAAAAGACTTATATATACACTGTGAAACAGAGGGCTACCTTTTTTTTCCCCCCCTCCTGAGATCAGTAATTGTAAGCCTGGTGTGAATGGAGTCATACTGATATAAATTATAAAGATACTTTCTGAAAATGAAGCCAACAGAAAATGAAAAGCAGAGAGAAAGAAAGCATCCAGTAGTATTTTGAACTCAGGTTCTAGCTTGAACATTGTCCCTTTCTCAGATACAGAAGTTAATAAATTACATTTCAGTCTAAGGTAGTTTGAGTTGAGTATAGGCCATTTGCAGTTGAAAAACTACCTTTTGGCAAGCATATTAGGTTTAGTTTGAGTTTTTCTTAGGAATATTCAGGGATAAGAAGAAAAGGGAACATGATACTGAGCCATTACTCTAAAAGTCCTCTGCAAGTCCATAATGAGTATCATCTGGTATGTATTCATTTATTCAACATTTTTTTTTTTTTATTGAGTGTTTCCACTGGGCCAGATGCTGTTCTAGGAAATGCAAGTACAGTTATCCCTCAGATAAAGATTCTGAAACCTTTAGTGTGGAGTGGTATACATTAAACTCATAAATAATTTCAAATAGTAATAAATGCTACACAGGAAAAAAATACCAATGTCTATGGGCTATTAAGAAATGGGGAGTTAGGGAAAGCTTCTCTGAATAGAACCTTTAATGATGAGGCAGTCTAACACACAATAATAGAGGAGAATAAAGAAAAAAATGAGCTTGTCTTGCTCAAGAGACTTAAAGAAGGTCAGTACATTGAGACACAGGGAATGAGTTGGAGAGCAGTAGCCAATGATACGGGGGGCTAGGGTGTTTTGGGCTATTCTCATGAGTTCGTATTCTAATTTTGAAGGAAAATGGTTGGAACATTTCCAATAACACGATGTTATAGTATTTTCTTTTTAATTCCTACTAATTGTTCTATGGAGACTCTATCAAGAAAGAAAGAGTGGAGCAAGAAGACCGACAAGGATACCATGTTGTGACATGGGAAAGAAAGATATTGCACGGAGTAAGGTAGCAATGGATCAGATTAACTATATGTCTTGGAAAAAGGTATAATGAAAACTGACAAATGGTTGGGGTTGTGGAAGGAAGGGATGGTCAATGTTAAGAGAAATTTCAAAGATAAAACATGTGCTAAAACTGTGGGAGAACCTCGTGTGCCCAGGCTGCTCTTCTGTTCTCATGATTAGAATTACCTGGACTCCAAAAAGAAACAGCCATAATGATTTAAAGGTTTGCTTTCAATTTAGAAATGTCTGAGTTCAATTCCTAACTCTACCATTTCTTAGATTCACAACTCTTTATTTATTCATTTGACACTTGTTAAGCAAACTGATGTCTGTTGATGTGTTAGGCATTGGAGAGACAAAGGTGAACAAGACAGCTATATCCTCTAATCCTAGTGGAGAGGCAGGCAAATGCCAACTAAACAAATACAGAAGTAAAATAGTTAGAAATTATAGATAAGTGCTACACAGGAAATAAGTTGGAATAAAGGAGACTGGCTTTAGATGACATGGTAGCCACAAGGGTCCTCTCAGATGAAGTGATTATCTATGCTGAGATCCCATTGTTGGGAGGAAACAAATTAAACAGAGATTGAGATAAGAATGTTCAAGGGGTAGAATGGTGTACAAAAAGCCTTGTGACTTGAGTTTCTTCATCTATTAAACAGGGATGATGATAATCTTTATAGAAACATTTTTGAGAATTAAATAACAGAAAGCCTACGCAAGACTAAGTATAGTTCCAGAGGCATAGTAAACATTCAATACAGGTTGCAAAACTCTCCTAATTAGTAGAATTGTTAAAATAGGAAGTACATATTGCATTAGTGTTATGTGCAATGGTTTAATTTTAGACAGTGCACCTAGTTGTGAAGGCCCCGTCATTTATATACAAGCTTTATAGTCTCAGGCAAATTGCTTATTAAGGTCATAGAATCTCAGATTCCGCTTCAGAAAAATGGGCTCAGTCCTGGGAGGTCAGCCTCCCAAGCAGGGAAGACAAGGGCAGAGACAATCTGAAGGGACAGAAGAAGGTCATTAGCTCAGGTTTATAGATGAGGACACTGTGGTAAGAGATTTCATATAATTACCAAATACTAGAGGCAGATTCTGGATCCAAAGTCTATGAAGGATTGTATAACTGCCCCTCATTACTGGTGTATCTTAATACATTACATTCCCCTTGTGTAAAATTTAAAGCTAAAAACTATGTAGATGACCCTATATTCATGTAGGAAACTTAGAACGTTTTTTCATGCTCTAAGACAGAAGTTTACAACCTAGGATAGGAGCATGAAGGGGTCTCCCGGGGGACACTTGGCAAAATGTAGAAACATGCTTAGTTGTCAGAACAAGTGTAAGGAAAGAAAGAGTTGCTATTAGCACTTGGAGGATAGAGGCTAGAGATACTGCTAAACATCCTATAATACTGAAGACAGGCTCCTTTGACAAAGAATTATTCTGTTCAAACCCAGGATTAAGATAATAAAGAGATACATATCCTACTGATGTTGGAGGAGGTGGTGTATACAACAACAACAACAACAACAAATTACAAAAATTCTGAAAGGGATCAGATAAAAAGATTCAGGAATATACAGAAAGTAGTTTCCTAAACTATAAGGGATAAAAGCTTTTACTTTCTCTGGAAGCTGTAATCTGTAAGAACGGCATGAGGGATGGTCTCTATAAATAACTGCTTTTTGATGTAACTCACCTTTGGAAATATGATATTGCTTTTCAGAAGTTGTAATACGGAGGAAGATAGTAAGTTTTAAAACCTAGATATTTTGCAAACTCGCAGTTCTTAGGTATAATCTCTGAAGTATGTGATGACAAGTAGATAAAAGATCAATGAGCTCTCTTTCAGGAATGAGGGACAAAATTTCAGAAGGCCTATATTAAATCTTACTGATGTACATGCTTCTGATTGGGAATTTGAAAAATTTAATAATTCAAAATCTTGTTTCTATCCTGCAGTGAGTCTTTGGCAGTTTTCTGGCCATCCAATAATTGATAAATTCTCTTATGCCCTTACATTTTGGCAGGAAATCTTTTGGTGGAATCTATCTATTTCAAACCTCATGGGCGAGGAAGATGACAATGGGCTAGGCAGCAAGAGTTGGTTGGCTCTGCTAACACTGTGAGTCATAACCATCTGCTCAGGTGTCTAACAAAAAGTAGAAAGAGCCTCAGTTAAAACGGACATATGCTAAAGTGAATTTGGGTATGGTTAAGAGCAAGAGCTCTGGATTCAAATCCAAATACTATCTGTATTTACTGTCTGCTTGTCCTTGAGCAAGTAACTTAATAGAACTCCACCTCATTCTCTTGAACACTAAAATGGACATGAACAATAGTACTTACTTCATAAAGTTTTGGTAAGACTGTGGAATCATAGACCCGTACCTCTGAAACAAATAATATATTATATGTTAAAAAAAAAAAAGAAGATAGTAGGAAGGGAAAAATGAAGGGGGGGAAATTAGAGTGGGAGATGAACCATGAGAGACTGTAGACTCTGAGAAACAAACAGGGTTCTAGAGGGGAGGGGGTGGGGGGATGGGTTAGCTGGTGATGGGTATTAAAGAGGGCACATACTGAATGGAGCACTGGGTGTTATACGCAAACAATGAATCATGGAACACTACATCAAAAACTGATGATGTAATGTACGGTGATTAACATAACATAATAAAAATAAATAAATAGATGAAGTTTTGGTAAGGAACAAGTAATATAATACATGTAAAGTTACTAGATGAAGGTCTAACATATTTTTATTTATTTATTTATTTTAAGATTTTATTTATTTAACAGAGAGAAACACAGCGAGAAAGGGAGCACAAGCAGGGGGAGTGGGAGAGGGAGAAGCAGGCTTCCTGCCGAGCAGGGAGCCCGATGCGAGGCTCAATCCCAGGACGCTGGGACCATGACCTGAGCCGAAAGCAGACGCTTAACGACTGAGCCACCCAGGCGCCCCTAACATATTTTTAGAAGTGTTATCTTTACACTGGAATGAATGATGAGCTAATGAAAAACTGGTATATTGTGATTTATTCCATTGTGAGATCCCATACTCAAAACATCTCTCTTCATATGGATTCAAATTAACTGCAAATTAAAGCTATTGAATATGGTATTTTAAGAATAGCTAAACAGAGGAGTGCCTGGGTGGCTCAGTCCGTTAAGTGTCTGCCTTTGGCTCAGGTCATGGTCTCAGGGTCCTGGGATCCAGCCCTGTGCTGGGCTCCCTGCTCAGCGGGGAGTCTGCTTCTCCTTCTCCCTCTGCCCCTGCCACCCCCACTCCAGCTCTCCACCCCCCCCCAAATAAATAACACCTTAAAAAAAAGAATAGCTAAACAGAACCTGCTGGGATTTAACAATATATTTATTAACAATGCAACTAGAAAATATTTTCTAACACATGGAACAAAAAAGAATACCATTAAATAATACTTGTTCTGGAACTGATATAAAGGTTACTTCCAGGACCAAAGGTAGTATAGTCTCAACTAATATGAAATGCATGGCCCTTAAAAAGAATGATGCAACAGGCAAACCTGAACAATGGCACACTCTAATTTGGGCTCTTCCTTTGTAGACTGTCCTTACATACACTGTGAAGAGTTTTTCTTCCTTTAAATAGAGGACATTAATTTGCCTGAGTAATTATAATGTTTCATGAGATGCTTTTTGGAAAGGAATAGGACCTACTTCACTTAAAGGTGGGATAGGTTATGCTTTGGACTGGGGAGAAGAGAATTGTGGGAGAATTGTCTCTTGGAGCTCAAGCCAAGAAACACACGAGATGGAGAAAATCAGGCTCTCATGTCTATTCATGAGTTGGGGAGCAATCTCATGCTATTCCGAGCTGAATTGGGAGAATTGGATATTTAGTTATTTAAATGCTGGTAGTTATCTCTCTTACTCTCTCCATAGTTAGAGAGGGTCATGGAAAGTTTGTGAACATCTCACATCAGATTTAGATGCCTGGATCATGCACATCCTTTTTATGACAAGTTTGGAGAAAGCGAGAGAACTCATTATTTTCCTTTTGAAAAGAACGACATTCCTTGGACCCATTACAGAGCGATGACTATTGAGTCGTGTGTAGCTGGTTCGCTGGAGTAAGAGCATAGGATCACAACCAGACCCTGGATACCATATGAGGCTATGTATTTTATTTTAGGGGCTACCTAGTGCTGAGACTCATATCAAGGATTAGCGTAAAAGTTCTGACAACAGCACAGTAATGAAACTAGCACCAGTATAATGGAAGTTATTTTTCTTTTGGTTTCCTCTGAAATAGAAGGAAAATAGGAATGAGCAGTCCCTCCGTGATGAATATAGAACATCACAAAATCACTTCCCATCTGCTAGCTAAATAGACAAATAACCATCCATCTTTTAAATGATAAAAACAAGAAAATGTAGTACATATATCAAGAAAACTCTTTGACATCTCCTACCAGAAACCTAAAAAGAGGTATTTGTTTAATTTTTAATGTGCTGGGGGTTTTTGCTTTTGTAGTGAGATTAACGCTAAGTTAACATTTAAAAAAAGAATAAGAAAAATATTACAAACAATGGAGAACTTTGAGGTTTTTCTAATGGTGCTCTTTAGGAAAGATGCTTTTTAAATGAGAAAATTGCCCTAAGTTCATGGTTATACTGTCAATTATAAACAGTATTACTATCTATTTTTTAAATAAAATACATGAAAAGTTTTACATTAGCCCTTTTCTTATGCACAGTATTTTCTAAAATCAGATTTATTAAAGTTTAATTGATACTACTTTCACCCTTTTATGTGCATAGTTCTATTAGTTTTAATAAGCACGCACAGTTGTGTTTTATTAACATTTTAATACCGATTTCTAGAGTCTTTGGGGGAGAAAATTGTCAATAAAAGATGAGAGCCTAAATTCCCAACTTTTAAAAATTGACTGAAGCTTGCTCAAAAATGCTTAAGAGAATTTCAAAATTGAACCTTTAAGAGACTGAATATACATAAGCAGTCCTCTCAGAGAACTGGGGTGAAGAAAAATGCAAAAATGCATACTAACATTAAAATATATGTTAGTGGCACTGCAGCATAATACTTAGAAAATGATCACTGATTATTATTACATTTGACTTTAAAGTCCCACTCATTTTTTAAACCCTTAATACCACAGATATATATTATTAAACACTTTTATATATCAGTGATTTAGTGTCGTAATTGAATACATGTTGTCCTCTAAGAAAATTGTATCTTGTTGTAACTAAATATTGGTAAATTAGTTTCCCAATATACTTTAAGTTGATATGTTAAATAGTCAGTGCATGTATGTATAACTTAAAATAAAATATAAATGCCTTTCAAAGCTTAATGGTTTTAAGAAAAGGACACACATTCTTTATTAAGATCCATAAATGATAAAATTGATAAATTTTTCAAATGTTTTAGGTTGGTTGCACAAGAAAATAATAATGATAATGATATGATGCCAGAATAATGTTATATATCATGGCAAACTAATAACCTTCAGGGTGCTCAACTTCCATGAAATTCATTTCATATCTCATCTATTATGGAGGATCTGTGAAAAATAGTTTACTATTCCCCTTTTGAGGTATTTGGCAATGCAGGCCTGGCTCATGAAAGCAAAGAGATTAGATATTGTCATTTTCAAAGGGTAAAATCTGTGAAAGCTGTTTTCTAATTCAAGAAATGTCTGAGTGATAAAAATCCCTTTATGCAAATAACATGGGAGGAACAAAACCCAGTCATTTTTCTCAGCTTTCAAAATAGATATATTCTTTTGTTTTAAGCAGTACACTTGTCGGGGGGGGTGGTATTTCTACATACACACAATCAAGGATATATGCTCACATAGGTGATGTTTACCTCCTGAAAGCATCTACCCTGGGAGTTGTATAGCCCTTTTCAGAGAAGGGTTTTAATCCTTCCACACCTAGGCAGTGCCATCAGAATTTTAAGTCCACGTTGTATTCAAAGTTCTAATTGGTGATGATGGGATTCACATGGAATAGAGAAATTGTTTGCATTTTATCATCTTACTTTCGTATTCTCATTTAGTTCACATTGCCTACAATCAGAACTTATTAATGGCTCAAGGCCCCCTGTGAAACCCTGAAACCGTGTGCAAACTGTCACATAAATGGGCACATGTACCTGAGAAGTGAAAGTTTTCAATGGATCTGCAAAGAAGTTTGTAACCAATATAAAGCAAATGTCTTTTAACTGGACCTTTAGAAGGTTTTAAGACCTTTCATATTTTCTCTTTGACCTGAATTGCCAGTTTTATCCTCCACAAAATGCACCTTCCCTGGAAGTTGTCCCCCACCTTAATATTCCTGGGCTTCTGCTGATTCCCTTCTGCTCCATCTCCAACTGTAAATACTCTATACAATCCTCCTGGCCCAATTTATGTACAATCTCCCCCATCAGTCTGTGATATTCCTAGGAAAAATTAAACCTCTATGCTCCTATGGCCTCATCCAACATGGCCCAATTCAGCATTCCTGGTTTGTGTTTCTCTCTTATGCACATCTCATCTCCCTTTGCTATATAGTGAATGCTTATGGAGCCTTGTTTATTTTGTATCTTCAAAAGTCTGGTCCTGAGCCTTGAACACATATAGAGAGAATTCAAGTTGTGTTCCCAGTTTATTTCAAACCGTTCACTCTCCATGCATTCCATGATGAAGTCAGAGGAAGCAAAAGAGTAAAATGACCATTTAACCTGAGCAATCCTTGTTTACCCTACTTTCTCATTCTTTTTTTTTCTGTCTTCATCCGGGAATTACTTTTTTCTTTTTTTCCATTCTGCTACTTTCTTCTTTCAGTGATAGTATTGGAGAGCAAATTTTGTTGAATTCCATTACTTTCTGCTATCTTCTAGTATCTTGTATGGAACAACACAATAATTTATTTCATAGAAACTTAACATTTGGCAATATTTTTTATTCCCTGAATTCAAATATATAATTACAAAATTGAACATGTACGGTTTTGTTGATTTTATTTCAGAATCTCAATAGATGTGAAAATACAAAAAAAAAAAAGTACAGAGGTTCTCACCCATTTGTTACTTTCCTATCACTTTCATGGCCACAAAGATGACACGAAAGGTCTTCTTTCCAACTACGTATTTCTACATGTGCTATCTCCAAATTTCTGGACTTTTCTTCCTCCACAGATTTGAAGACTATTCTGCAAAAGCTACAGACTCTTGCTAAGTCAGCAATGTCCTTCTCCCTGCATGATGCATGTCTCCCAAACCATCTCTTTCTCAATCTCATCACTTTATGTTGTGGACGTCCTCATCCTCCACACACTCTTCCACATCTTTCCGATGGCTGGAAGTTGTTTTCTCTATGACCCTCTTTATTCTAGTCCTTCCCAGTTCACAGGGAAATAGCCTCAGATATCTCATTGGATAATCCCTGAACTCTCTTGGCATAACTAATACTGGCTTTTCCCTTAAAATTGTTGATATTTTTATAAATCCCATGAGTCTAGAATCATAATTTTCCTGTGTCTCATGTACATTTGATTAGGATGTAATCTTGATACTCTTTTAGATCCTACGGACACTTCCTCATCACTAATCTCCCTCTTCTGAGAAACCTTTTCCTCTTTGAAGCTTACTTCATTTGATTATATTATTAATTATTATATTATTGTCTCTCTTCTTTGTTTCTATCTCCAAGTATTCCAATCACTCTCCATCATTCACTGAAAGCTTTGGTACACTGAACTTTGAATTCTTTTGTTATCAAACTCCTTCCACTACTACACAAAATTTTTGTCTATATGGAGGTCCTCCCAATATCAACTTCAAAGTTCCTTTACTTTCACTACTAGCTATTCCATTTAATAACCAGTCCCTTCTAACTGTAAGATAGTTATAATTCTTAGAAGGGACCACTTACCATAAAATATCAGTAATATCTTGGCTATTTCACTAAGGCTTTGCATTTATTAAATGGGAATATGGATATTTGCTCTTCCCAACTTTTAGTACTTGTGGGACGATCAGAACACATAATATGTGAAAATACCTTGTACACTATGAAATCCTCATGAATATAAAGTAATTTCACTTTGAAAACTATCCTTTAGTCCAATAGTCACCATCGTAGAAGTATATGATTTTAGGTGGTCCATGGAGGAACTTTGATT
Source organism: Neomonachus schauinslandi (assembly GCF_002201575.2). NCBI lineage: Eukaryota > Metazoa > Chordata > Mammalia > Carnivora > Phocidae > Neomonachus > Neomonachus schauinslandi. The sequence goes on from NC_058404.1 coordinate 87,786,442, forward strand.
TTTATATCAATGATTATGTGATTTATGTGTTGAATGCATAAACTAGACCTTTTATGTCAAAATTAGAATTCTAATCTGAAAATAATGGTTCACTAGTATTGAAATGGCACTGCCTGGGTGGATTTGGCAGACTCGAGAACTCTGAAAATCAAAATGCTGAAAACAAAACCAGCTTGAACAATTCCTCTCTTACCTGAGACAGCAAACACAGCCTTCCACTGGAAAAATATAGCAATATCTCAAGAGCCATATCTATTTGTCATTTGGCAATCAAATCCAAACTCAATATGGTTAGGAGTGAAAAAAAATAGAGAGTAAGAGGAGTAAAGGGGGTGGTTATTTCTAAATATATGTATTATATAATATATAATTTTGAATATATATAATTTTGCTTCCTTATGACTTCAAAAATATGGTAGAAATACATTTATTTAACAAAATAAAATTCTGTATTGTGGGCTGGGCATGGTACTACTTGCTAGAGGCAAAATGAGATGCAAAGCCATTCATAATCACAGACCTCTTAAACTTTTGAAGCTAATAGGACAGAGATTAGTCAAATAGTCACAAAAACAAAAATAATCACTATTTTGACAAGAGCTAACATAGGATGTGAAGCTGTAATAGGGTGATTTGACTTGATCAGAGAGGTCAGAAAAGACTTTAAAAAGCAAGCCTCTGACTAAAGTGCAAAGAATAAACCACCATGAACTAGATATAGAGAAGAGGGAAGAGTATCTGGGTAGAGGTAATGATAAGTAAAGGCCCTATGACAAGGAATCATAAAGAGTACAATGGATTGAATGACATTTAGTGTCCTTCAAAAGAGAGTGAGGGTAAGTATGATAAGAGAAGCTAGAAGGGTAACTAAGGTATGAAGTATACAAGGTCTATAAAAGTCCATAATGAAAGGATATTGATTTAATCGTTATCTTACTTTTATTTTAAAATAATGGATTATTTTTGTTGGATATACTTTTTCACGTGGCAAATGATTTGGTTTTCCATTTGTTTTCTTTTATCACTTTTTAGAGTAATAATATAAATTTTCGTTTTTAAAATTTTTAAGTGAAAATATTCAGTCAGTTTGAAGAAAATTTAATTTTGTGAAAATAATATAGGTAGTACTAAGATAGAATAAAAACCTACAGGTGATGCAAGAAGACCACAATTTATGAAACATTGCTTTAGTCTAACATGTTTGTTTTTCTTTTAAGGAAAGATTACGCTTTTTAGAGATTGCTTATTAAATTTGGAATTTTCATTATAATCAGTCAAATTTGCCTAAGGAAAATAAAACTAATAATAACAGTAATGCTGACACAATTTTAAAATATTTTAAATCACTTGAAAATATAGAATGTCTGTATTTTTTAAAAATCTTGTTTATCTTATGACGTATGAGATACAGGACCAGATATTGATCTTTGTGTTCTCAGAGACACTTTGTTGCATAACAAGTATATTCCTATGGAAATATTTGAGGGAGTTCTAATCTGAGGGTCCTGGTTTATGACAAACCCAGAGCAAGTGTCATCATTAAGTAGCTACTTTTAGTTGGGGATGGAGGGAGTGTTCACAGATTCTAGACTTTTTTTTCAGGACTAGTGGTTTGAAATAGAGTTTTTCAGGCTCCATAAAGATAACCCAAGCACAGAAAGTAACAATACTGACAAGAGTCTCTTCTGAATTTAACCCTTTCCTCCACGCATTCATAGTCTCTCTCTATATTGTGCTCTGTAATAATTTATTTTAAAAAACTGGGGTGTAATTTACCCATCTTAGCTTACCTGGTTCATCACTTGCAGAGTGCTGACTAGGTGCCAGATCCTGTGCTAAATTCTACAAATTCATTATCTTAATATTCACTGTAAAACTTTGAGTATGGGATTTTAGTATCCCAATCTTAAAATGAGATCGTTGAGAATCAATGAATATCAGTAATTTGGTCAAGTCTACATGACTAGTTGAGGGCCAGAACTGGAATGAAACCCAGGAAAATCTAACTTCTTAGTATTTCTGCTCTTTACCATTGTGAGATGCTTCTCTTCTCCCTCTGTCTCTCACACACACATTTCTACAAACTCATGTACACACATACATATATAAATATGTATAGACATATTCATATAGGTATTTATAAAAGTATAAATACCTGGAAATAACATAAAAAACAGATCTTATAAACTCATGACCTTGGGTGATTCAATGAACGACTTAAAGAAAGAGCTTAATTGGGACACCTGGGTGGCTCAGTCGTTAAGCGTCTGCCTTTGGCTCAGGTCACGATCCCAGGTTCCTGGAATCGAGCCCTGCATTGGGCTCCCTGCTCCCTGGGAAGCCTGCTTCTCCCTCTCCCACTCCCCCTGCTTGTGTTATCTCTCTCTGTCAAATAAATAAATAAAATCTTAAAAATAAAAAAGGAGGGGCGCCTGGGTGGCTCAGTTGTTAAGCGTCTGCCTTCAGCTCAGGTCATGATCCCAGGGTCCTTGGATCAAGCCCCGCATCGGGCTCCCTGCTCGGCGGGGGGGCCTGCTTCTCCCTCTCCCACTGCCCCCGCTTGTGTTCCCTCTCTCACTGTGTCTCTCTCTGTCAAATAAATAAAATCTTTAAATAAATAAATAAATAAATAATAAATAAAAAAATAAAAAAGGAGCTTAATTGATAATGATTATGCTTCAGTGATCATTTACCATTTTACTTTCTTGTATTCTAATTATTCTGGGATCTATTCCCCACCTATTAATTACACAGTATCAAATGTTTGTACTTCTACCAACCAAAACACAAATATTAGTACCAACAGCATAAAAATCACTTGTTGGCATATAAATCAATAAGAGATTATAAATTCTTAGTACTTTCAGATTGTATGTCAGATTCAGGAAGGACAGTTGCCAGAAAGCCACACTGCTTGGAACGAATTCTGAATTACTGGCACTGCATATTGCCATATTGATTTATTGATTAAAACAACAACAATAATCTACAAGCTTAAGTGGCATCTGAAATAAGTGAGTGATTTTTTGTGCTACTAATTGTGCAAGTAGTTTTTTTTTAATATAAAACTATGACCACACACTTAATTAACTTTATAAAAATTATCTTTTAGGGTGATTATATAAAAAAAAACTCTTAAGGGTTGAAGTGATGCTTTTTTACTGAATTGACTTTTCTTCATGAGGATTCTTTAATCAAATTTAGCCATAATGCTATTATCACATTTAAAAAAATTGCTTAATATTATAAAAAATTTCCAATTGTTTTCTCTCTCTCTTTTTTTTACGTTTAATCTGTTTCCTTGAAATGTGAATAAAAAGAAGGGCCACATTTTATGATTAATTGAAATGTCTTTTAATATGAAGTTCACCACCTCATCTCTTTAATTTTACCAAATTTTTCGTTGAAGATCCAGGTTTTCTTTTCTATGGTTTCCCACATCCTGGGATTTGTTGATTGCATCCCAACAGTGTCTTTAGTGTCTTTCCTGTAATTTGGTAATCCAGAGGATTGATCAGATTCCTTTTAGGTGTTTTTGGCAAGTCTGTTTCCTAGGTGGTGGTGTATATTCCCATCAAGAAGAACATAATGGCTCTGGTTGTCTCTTTGTACTATTACTGGTCATTGATGATTACTGCTTAGATCCCTTATTTCATTATAGATTGAAAAATGATATTTTAGTTTTCACATTTATCTTTTCTTACCAGATAGAATAGCTCCTTAAAACAGTTCCTAAATCAACTCTGATTAATAAGAATTAGAGGTTATTTAGAAAAAGGAGGAAAAAAATCCCAATTGTTTCCCTTTAGGTACAAGCTATTTGGTTCCTTAGCATGTTTAAAAGGTGACCAATAAAGTTTTCTCTTTAATTGTCATTATGAATTTATGGGTTTAGCATTTTTTATGTATTTCAATACATCAAAATTATTATCCTTAATAATGCTCAAATGATTCCATCTTTGGCTAGTGGGTGTCTCTTCCAGTTTGCTCCTGAGTGGTAAAGACATTATCCTTCAAGGCTTTGCTGACACTTTTACTTTCTGTTATGGTAAGATGGCCAGGCTCATCCTACACACTTCTCAGTCCAAGAAGTAACCATTTCTTCAAGGAAGCCTAGATTGTTTCAATAGAAAAACACTAATTAAAGATCATAATTAGGGAACTAAAGGAATTCATCCCTATTGGACTGGTCAGTGATTCTGGGTCTTTTCAGTGACAAGAAATAGGAAATATGGGACGCCTGGGTGGCTCAGTGGGTTAAGCATCTGCCTTTGGCTCAGGTCATGATCCCAGAGTCCTGGGATCAAGCCCTGCATCAGGCTCCCTGCTCAGCCTCTCTCCCTCTGCCCCTCCACCCTGCTCATGCACTCCCTCTCTCTCAAATAAGTAAATGAAATCTTAAAAAAGAGAAATTGGAAATATATGTATGAATGTGTATAATTTTGGAAATAGTAAATATATATTTATGTCATCTGTTTCATGTTATTTTTATTTTAAAATATTTAAAAAATTTACTTCTGTTTTATAATGATAAAGCATATTTACATGATTTAAAGTTTAATAAATAAAAAGGATGAATGCAAAGAAATTCAGCTGATATCCTTCTCATCTTCACCTTCTTCTCTCCCTCCTCCATCACTAAGCTTTCTAAAATTGTGTGGATTATACCTCTGAAATGATCTGCAACATAGTCTATCTAGTTTTCTCCATATCCTAATGGTCTCTTCAAAGAATGGCTACTTATTCCAACTATGTAGTCTCACACAAGATGGATTTTTTTTCACAGATTACTCAAACAGCACATTATTGGTAGGTATTTGTGTTTTTACTTTAAATTGATTTTTGTGTGTATGTGTGATCATAATAGTGCTACAATAAATGGCTTTGTCCAAATAATTTATTTTGTATTATTGTCATTTAATGACTTGATTTTTATAATAATTTTTTAAGGTAGGTAATTACTTCATTTAATAAAGAAAGATAACTATTGGCCAGAAAACAAAGTGCTGAGAATTGACTGACCAACTGATAGATTGACTGATCTAGTCAAATAATTTAATGCATCCTGGTAAAAGAAATTAGGACAGAAAGAAAGTAAGATCTCTCCACATTTAATTTGCCTCAAGGTCATATCTCCAATCAGTGGCAAAGCCTGTGGTAACTCAGACCACCCTCAGCACGGTGTCTATCAGAAGTCTTCCCTGCTCAGACTCTCGTCTCTAGTTCTCTCAAACCATGCCTCTACTTTCATTGTGTTCATCTATTTTTTTTTCCTTTTTTAAACACTTGCCCTTTCTCTTTTCTGCCAATTGTCTATAATACATCATTTAAGAGAAAAATTAATGTTTAATAATTTTAGTACTTGAGCTATTAGAGTGAAGTATCAATTTCACATTACTCAAGTAACCTGGCACACATTAAATGTATTAAATAGTCTTCCAGGCACTTCCCCATAGTGATGGGAAAAAAGAAATCTCTTTAACTTTTAAAACTCTACCCTCCGCCACCCCACCCCATTCACCGGGCCTAACTGGATAGTCTATCTCCCTCACACGGACTGCCTAATTCAGTTTCCTCAGAAAACCACTGCACTTGTTTGCCCATGTTTGATAGGGACATGTGGCTTCCCAGTTTGTCTCAGAGAGTCTTTATTTGTCCCCATTTCATAACATTTTAAGTTATTTAAAGTGTAACATTTGTTTTGTAACACATTTATCACCATTCCTCTCCAGGATTGCCTCTGAATTGACAGTTCATTTTTCAGGCAGAGTGAAGGTGACTTTTAAGCCAGATTCAAGGATCTGATTTTCATACTGCTAGAAGGCTTGCGTGGAAATGTGCGACATCAGCTATGAATCTGTGAGTCCTGACTTCTCCTCGGTCAAAAAAGCACCTCATTTCTAGAGAATCACTAAAGCCAGGATCTGTTTCCAATTTAGCCTTTTTTTTTTTTTTCTATAGACGTTTAATGTCGTTTAATACTGGTGTTTTGTTGTTTTTCTCTTTCCAGTATACGATCATTTATACATAATTTGTACTCTTATGTGAATCGTAAGAAGACAGAGAATTTTAAGGTAGAAAAAGTTTGAGAGAAATGCTTTACTTCCCCATATCTGTCTCCCTGCATTACACACCTGTTTGCTTTCCCTTTCTGCTTCCGAAGATGCTCATGCCTCATCCCCTGTTTCCTTACCAGAACCAGCATCCCTTGTGTGCTTCCTCCATTGCTATACTCAAATCTGCAGAGAGATAAGTAACACAAATTTGCCATCAAATCAGGAATAAGTTTACTTGTTTCAATATTTCATGCATAATACAGACATAATAATCTTTGTTATAGTCAAATTGCTTGTTATTAGAAAAAGTCGAATGAAATAGTTCTCAACTTTGACTGCATATTACTATTAGCTGGGACATTTTTCAAAATACCAAGGAAGCCAGGCAAACCAATTAAATCAGGATCTCTGAGGGTGAGATCCAGGCATCAGTAGTTTGTAAAGCTCTTCAAGTGATTCCAGTGTCGAACCAACAAGAGAACCGCTTACCAGATGCCCACTCTGAGGCTCATACCACTCACAGTTGAAAAGCCAAGTTAAATAAGGAAGGTTATCATGACTCTGAGGAGAAAAAGGTGTGTGAATCAATGTTATCCATTCTATAAAACAACATTCATCAAAAACCTCCATTGACCAATCTTCTATATATATACTTAAAATATATATATATTATACTTAAAAATAGCTATGGTAAAATACTATTTTGAAGAGTAAAATATAAAATACCTCTATGTTGTGATTTAAAAAAAAAAGAGTTAAGTGCTAATATTTAAACTACGTCTTCAAGATACAAAATACAAACTTTAAGAATAATATTCAGCTTACTCAAGGAACTTGACTAGTGTAGCATTTATAATAGTTATCCTCCAAATCCATTTATACCCAGATATCCCATTTTATAGAGTTTTGCTTTAATCCACATACAAACGTCTTTTTTTTTTTCATACAAACATCTTTAATGGAGATTGCCCATATGCCATACAATGCATGGTTGACTTATTTTACATTTGCTTAACAGCCTTATTCCATGATTTAAGGGGACTTTTGTAAGGGCAAAACAGTCAAACAATATCTTAATAACATGATAGTTTTAAAAGGGCACTCAAAGGCAAAATGTGAACATGACATTTCAACACTGATTAGCAACATGAGTATAATGTAGATATTCCATGTAAAAACGAAATTCAGCACATCAATTTTGTTAGTGGAGTACACAGATTTTTCCCGAGTAAATGTTAATATTTTGTTTTTTATAAGGAAAATGATTTTTTCACACATAAAGAAAAGGTAACATTTGTTTATATCTGTATATGTGCTAGAGTTTGAAAATTCGGTTACTTCCAATTCTTATCGTGAAACTTTTAAAATTTGTATATTTTTAATTTGTGAGAGGTGATACCAGCTGCTTCATTATGCATTGTATCTGCTCAGGGATTTAACTCATGTGCCTGGGAGCATATGCTTTTTAGAAAACATTTTAGTAAACATTTGGATGTTGTCATACTTACAACTCTGGAGAAAAAGTGCGCTCTATTATTTTAATTATATTTTAGTATGTGGCTGTATGTCATTATATTTCCTTTAAGAGTTACACCGATATATGACAATTATAAAAGTAAATTATAAAAATATATGTGTATACACACATATCTATATGTGTACGTTTACATTCATATTAAAATCCTTAGAGAAAATATGGTATTTTTGCTATTACGGTGACACCTGATTCTTATTTCCTTTAGCATAATAATTTAACCAACTACTGAAATTAACCTAATTGATATACCCTGGCTTATTGACATACGTTTGTTTTATTTGAGTTACAATAAGAAAATGATACCTGAAATTCACTAACATGATTCACAAAGATAAGGTATAATTTGTTGCTTTTGAATTTTGAATTAATTTTGAATTAATACATGCCTGTGTTCCATTATTCTTAACAATATTCCATACTATAGACTTCTGTAATACCTAAAATAGAATATAAGTAGTTGGCATGTGTTCAGTTTCTCTAAAGTTCACATTTTCTCTAATGCGTTAACAAATAGAAATATGACTAAAATCTCATTGACGTTATGGACATAGGCAAGCATGACAACTAAGGCTTGGTTAACCACACAGCCCAAGACCACGAGGGGAGAGAATCTATATACAGAACCTCTTACTGGAGCATAGGACATTCTAGGAGTCTCATCCAGAGCACGAAGATCCAGTGCAGTGGGCAGAACATCAGTCGGTCTGGCAGTGGCCCACGAACTGCCATTGTATGAGCACTTGGCAGCAGCACATGAGATCATTAGTACTTTCATGGGTGCAAACAATGAGGATTCCAGGGAAGATTCCCAAAGGAATGTCGGCGTCACAGAATTTCACCAGCTGATAAAAAGGCAACAACCAAAAAAGTTTGAAACAAGAATGAGTAATATGGATTTGGAATGGCATGAGAATAAAACTAAGAAGCATCCAAAGGTCAGCTTCAGAATTGGAACAGTAAGTGTAGAGGACACATCAGGTATAAGAAGTTTAGTCAGAGCCAGGGACCAGGCTTAGGGTCAGACTCAAGAGAGCATCAGTTATTGGTGGACACCAACATTCATACATCCATCCTGACTCAGGACAAGATTGGTTCCAGATACACTGGGGCAGAGCTCTGGGGGGTACAACGACAGAGCTCAAATGGCGGGGATGTGCAACAAGATAAATACAAAAGTTGTGAACCAAACAACATTTCATATGGGTACCAGAATTCAATAAACAAATAACATAAATTTCATTCCCATAGATGCAAGTTTTAAAACAATCTGCAACCATGTTTCTACAGAATAGAGTCGGGATTTGAGTCTACAGCCTTACCATGAGAGCCTATGTGGACTCTGTAAGTACCAGAGGTTTATGCTAGACCCCTAGCATACAGAAATAACTTCAAGCATTTTATTCTAAGCTGTGAAGAAATTCTAGGTGCATGAAGTTTCTTTGTAGAGTGTTATCACTTATATCAAGACAAGACAGAAGGAATTCAGATACTTTTATTTTGTCTAAGCAGCCTGGGGGCAATGCATTTTCTCCAGATTCCACTATGTATTACCTATCCCCCAAACATGAACTGAATCATAACAAACAGTAAGCATTAGAATTCCTAATGTGAGGGTTTTTTCCTCCATTCACATGATGGTGAGTTTGAATTATATCACACCCTAAACATTTATTTTCTCCTGTGTTTTACTTGAGAAAATGGGTATTTTGGAGACAATATAAAATGGTATGTCAAGTTAGGTAACTTAAATTTATAATAATAAATTTATAATCTTAAAGGAAATGTCTTTATTCCTAAGGCCAAATTAAATATATATATATACAGAGAGAGATGAAATTGTATGTTTTGACTTATGAAATTCAAAGGGAAAAGCAGTATAATCAGGATCAATAAGATGGTTTCCCATTTCTAAGACAATATAAAGCTCAATAAATGCAAAATTTTTTAGCGATATCATGAATATGATGATTTTTCCCAATTGTAGTCGCTGGAATAAAGTTTTACTTATTGCAAAAGACCGCCTTGTAAACGTTCTTTCTCACAACCCAATTTTTTCATAAAAGTACAAATAAAGCTTCACAGCTTTCACCACATAACACAGCTTCGCTCGCTTTTAACAGCCTTATCATTCTTTTGTTGTTTCAAACAAAGGAGCCTTATTCCATTTGAGCCAGATTGTTTTAATGCTTCTTCAAAATTAAGTTTTATCTTTAAGAGAAGGTGCAGGTTTTATATCACTTATTTAGTAACAAGGAAGGAGATTTTCTTTTAACCTCTTTGTAGTCTACATATCAATAAATGACAGATTTCTGCTATTTAAGCTAGAAAAAAAGTCATACATTATCACCTCGATCTGGCCCAACATAAACTTGTTAATAACTGCAGTTTAAGAATATTTATCGTGAGACAAGTGGTTAAAGAGACAGTACAGTTTTAATTTTCAGGTAGCATTCCTGATAATTATGCGACTTAACACTGATCAATCAGATTGACTGAGGCTTTAAAAAGATGGACAGGCCTGATTTTGTCATATCTCTTGTGAATCTTTCCCTCCTTGCATTTCAAGACACTCTGTTTAATCTCTACTGAAAAGTCCCCCAAACCCTTCTGGAGACAGAGTTTTAATCTTTTTTTTTTTTTTTAAAGATTTTATTTATTTATTTGAGAGAGAGAATGAGATAGAGAGAGCATGAGACAGGGGAGGGTCAGAGGGAGAAGCAGACTCCCTGCTGAGCAGGGAGCCCGATGCGGGACTCGATCCGGGGACTCCAGGATCATGACCTGAGCCGAAGGCAGTCGCTTAACCAACTGAGCCACCCAGGCGCCCCAACAGAGTTTTAATCTTGACCAAAGCTTCTGCAGGACGCAAAATTGGAGCTGGGATCACTGGGAGCAGTTGACACAACTGTTGTTAACTAATCGCAGTTCCTTAACTGAAAATATTAGATCAAACATAGGCCTTTGAAATACGATACAGTCTTGAAAGATGTGACATGCTGTTATGAAGTGAAAAGAAAAAAAAAATCCACGTTCCAGAACCTCAGCTCCTTCCAGGTGTTTCTTTGGGTCCTTAGCCATTTCTCTGCTCCTTCACTCTCCATTCCTAATGCTTTCCTGTGTGATCTATTTTCCTGAGAAAACTTTCCAGGGAGCTCAAAGCCTGAGAACTCTTAAGTTCAGATGAATGATAATGAGCATTGTCAAAGAGGCAGTAAAATTGAGTCCTTGGTTCTGGCTGCTGAGCCGAGAGCCACAGGAGTTAATTGTGTGAATGGTAATGAGACCAGGGAGGCAGCAGATGCTCGCGTGCCTTTACAATCCAAATCCCACCAACAAATTCCTCCCACAGAAACTTTGAGGGACATCTTGGCACCCTGGAGATGGAGATAGACCCAGCCATAGCCACATGCCACCTGCTAGAGCTATTGTTAAAAAAATAAATAAATAAAGGCCCATTACAATAACAAAGTTGTTTGCTGTCTTTTGCAATGACTTTGTGGCGCTGGTTTTACCATGCTGGAGGGATGGAAGGAAAAGGAACATCTGATTCTTTATAGGAAAACATTTGCACCCAAAACAGTTTAAAGACTCACATGGAAAGACTGATGGTCAGTATATGATGCATATTCTTCTAATAAACCCTGCCTGCCTTTTCCTCCTGCAACTCCCCTGAGGCTGTTGATTCTGCAGCAGATTTACAAGGCCACGTGGTTTTTGATGACATTAAGAAAAGGAGCCATTTTTGTCCCTACAGAAAAATCAAAAGAGAAAAAGGTTAGGGAGTAGAATTTTTATAAATATTCATTTCTTAAAAAAAAATAAAAACACTTGACCTTTTGAATAGCCTTAGCCAACATGTTCTGTTTTTATTGAGTTAGCGTTGTCGTTCACCAATCATTTAGTAATTTTGTTGTTGTTGTTAGGTATCTAAGACTAGGAAGGCCAGCATGCCCTGTCTTAGGAAAATAAATGATCAGAATGGAGGGAAGCAAAATTAGAAGGGACTCTCACATACTGGGCTTTTAGGTTTGTGTGGCCGTATTTTCCATATGGCCGTTTAGAATTCTCCATGAGGACAGCAGAACAGCATGAGACAGCAAGAAACTCTATTATGCATTAGTTGCTTTCACTTTTGAAGATGTATATACCTGCTTGGCAGAACTATCGGTATTATATTTCTTGTAAGAAAAAGTGGACTGATTTCCAGTAGTGGGACATAAGGTTTGTTTCAACGGGGACTGCAGATCTGGTAGATTTGTCACGTTTATACTGCCGGAAGAGAGGGGCTCAATGTCTCTGTGGAGGTTCAACAAACCTGCTTGTGTTCTCACTTTTTGTTCAGCTGGGTGACCCTCATTACTATAAAAGCAGTTAGGCTGGAATGTCTGCATTCATTGTGGATAAACTTTGTTGATCTTGCATTAACAATACAGATTTCAGATTGAAATATTTGCATGCTCTGTACATTTGTATCATTATTATCAGTTCAGGTTTTGACTCTATAAACTCTATGGTGCTGGATTATTCTGTTTGTAAAAACCCAAGATTCTATAGTAAATAAAAAAAAAAAAAACCTGTGTTCTTTTCATAACAGTAAAATATGTGCTTCTGACTTACTGAGAAGTAAGATATGGAAGCATGTAGGAGCAATATGTAAATGCCAAGCAAGCTGTTTATACTGGGATATGCTCCTGCATAATAATCATAATCCAATTCTAGCAGAAACCTCTTGAATTTAAAACATCGTAGAGTTACAGCAAAACAGAAAGAACCACAGCAAGTGTTGTAGTTGCTGATTATTTGTGAAAAAGCTCAAATATGTTTACTTTTTTGTACATCAGGGATTTCTATAAGTTTAACACTATCCAGAAAAATCACTTTCAAACAACTTCATTGTGTTTTGGATGGATAAATATGGGGGGAGATGAGATTTGCTTTTCTATATTCCTATTACTAGAAAAATCCATTAAAAAGAAATGTACAGCCATTTTGTCTAAGAAAGTTTGTAGTGGAGGTCATGAAGAAATTGAATATTATTTTATTATTTCCTTAAGTTAATGTTAGAAATTCGGAAATCTGATGTGCAGAATTGATGTGCAGACCATATATGCTCCTTAAAATTTAAAGAAAGATTTTTTTATTGTTGTTTATTTGGATGGTGAAATTCAGTGCTTTTGGCCGAACAGCATAAAGCACATTTGCTTGCCTTAAATTATGTTATTTTCTTTCCCAGGAATGTTAGTGTCTTTCATTTAGCCTCACAACAGAAAGCAGAGTTTCTAGAAAAGTTTGTCAAAATAAAAAATACACTCGAGTACTCAATGTAAGCAGGATACCCAGGTGCACTTTTTATGTCTTCCTCCCAAATTTAGGATTCATTACATTATACCAAAAAAAAAAAAAAAAAGAAGAAGAAAAAGAAAAGAAAGAAAGAAATTTGTGGAGATTTACCACCAGGAAGACTGGTGATTGTATGAACAATGATGCAACATCAAAGAGCTGTTGAGTGGGAAGTGGGTTTCTTTGATCTCAGTTCAGTATCTCTTGTACTGCATTATGCTACTCCCTTGTGTCAGTCCCCTGGTTAGCTTTTGCTCAAACACTGGAATGTTTCTGATTATAACATATATGAATCTGAATGTCTACTCTCCTTTTCTCAGTTTCCCAGACTTTCTATTTATATCTTTTAATCTACAGATAATTCAATTGTGTTTCCTTCTAGCTGAGCCTGGTCTTAAAGAAATATCACCTGGTAGGTGAAAATGCCCTCAGGGATCTGAAATTTTTAGAGTCAGAAAAATATCACCTCTGCCTTTGTTTCCTCTGTTTTCCCCAGCCCCGCCTAAGAATCACTTCAATTAATCTTGTAGCATTGATAATTTTTAAGGATAATATCAGAAGGACAAAGCAGTGATCATTTTTTTGTTGTTGTTGCATGGGTGAAAATATTTTTCCATGAGGCAATTCACCTTGATGTGTACTGATACTTTTTCCATAGTTTTGAAAAAAGAAAGAATTCTAAAATGGGACAGGCTTTCTCATTTAAAACCTAAAAAACAAGTAGTTATTACTGGACAGGAAGATTTTGGAGGCAGATATAGATATATAATTCAATATCAACTATATTTTAGCTTTGGGAAAATTTACTTAAACTTGTGAGTCTTGGTTTCTTTATCATAAAATTGTTCTAGGATTACTGTGGCAGAAAATACTTCCTCTGCTTTCCACTCAGTATCCACTCTCCACTGTACTTTGTTAACTGGACCCCAATATTTTAGCATTTTGTGTGAAGTGAAGGAGTTATTCCTATAACCCAGGCTTAGAGCTTTATTAATCTAGGCCAATCACAGCAATTCCACTCTCCTTGCTGGAGGTTAAAGAATGGTCATGTGATAAAAATCTGACCGATGAGCATTAAAAGGGTATCAGTAGAAGGTTCCTAGAACATATTTATTTTTGTCTCATTTTTTTTTTTAATTTGAGTATCATTGACACACAATGGTAAATTAGTTTCAGGTGTACAACTTAATGATTTGATAAGTAGATACGTTATGCTGTGTTCACCGCAAGTGGGGCTGCTGTCTGTCACCATATAAGCTATTACAGTATCATTGACTGTGGTCCTTATGCTCTGCTGTTTATCCCTCTGACTTATGCATTCCATAACTGGAAGGCTGTATCCCCCTTCCCCTCACCCATTTCACCCATCCCTCCATTCCCCTCCCCTCTGGCAACCATCAGCTTGTTCTCTGTATTTATAGGTCTAATTCTGCTTTTTGCTTGTTTATTCTTTTTTTTCTTTTTCTTTTTTTTTTTTTTTAAGATTCCACTTTGAGTGGAATCCTATGGTATTTGTCTTTCTCAGTCTGACTTATTTCACTTAACATAATACCTTCTAGGTCTATCCTTTTTTTCTTGATGAAAGAAGATCTATGAAGGAAATACTGCTTTTTGGTAACTCTATTCAGCTGAGTGGGGAGACAGTTCCTAGAATTGTAACAACCATCGTGGGAGGGTGAAGGAACCCACGTGAGGAGGATAAGGCAGCACGTTGAAGAAAAAAGAGCAGAAGGATGGGAGAAATCAGGTTCATGATGGCATTACTGAGCTGCTTAATTATTCTCTGTCAGAAATGTCCTATCTCTGTGGATTTGTGTTTTGGGATGATAAACTCTTTGTTGACACTTTAGGTTCTAGTAACTTGTATCGCATATATTTCAATTACAAACATTTCATTGTTGAGATGATAGTATAGTATAGCTAGGCATCTATGTTCTAAATCTATAAATCAAGTGTTTCCTTCATTTTGTAAAATTTTAATTATTCTTGATAAAAGTTGCTATTTGAGAGAATACCTGGAAACTTTTTTTCCTTGTAAAATTAAGCATCCCACAATGTAATAAACATTGCTCCTCATACACTACAAATCCTCACTGAAAGTGGTTCAGCTGGTGGGTAGTAATGGGAAACTAAATAATTTCCCACAACTTCTATGTGAATAAATAATTGGACACAGAAGTCACACTTAACCTAGCTGAATTTACTAATAGTACATTTTTGTACATAATTGAAGCTAATGTTCAATAGACATTTATTTAGGCTTAATATACTATTTAAAGCCTCCTTTCAAAAAGTTTTAATCTAATCTATATATCCAAAATGGCATTCATTTGATTTGCATCACTTAAACGGATACTTATAGTTCTAAGTCATATTAGTTCTCCTTTACCATTTCAGAAATTTTAAGATAGACACCAGTCTATGGATAGTGGGATGCTCCTAGTTGAAAAACAAGCTGGATATATTTGATATTTATTGGAGGTGTCCAGAAGTATTGTACATGAAATGGAAGCATTGAAAAGAAACTTTTTGGGGGCGCCTGGGTGGCTCAGTCGGTTAAGCATCTGCCTTCGGCTTAGGTCATGATCCCAGAGTCCTGGGATCGAGCCCCACATCAGGCTCCCTGCTCCGGGGAAGTCTGCTTCTCCCTCTCCCTCTGCCTGCTGCTCCCCCTGCTTGTGCTTGCTCTCTCTCTCTCTGTGTCAAATAAATAAATAAAATCTTAAAAAAAAAAAAAAAGAAAAGAAACTTTGTCACGCTTCAATTTCTTTTCTTAATCCTGAGCTAGAAATACTTAAGGATAAATAAACGGGTGTGCCAAGATTTGTTTTCCCACACCACTGAAGGGTGAAGGAATACTGGCATGAAGAAAATATAATGTAAACTTGTCATTCATATGTACTTGCTCGATGCAAAAACACACAACCAGTGATGCCTAAGTGCATATATATATATATACACAAATGCACATGTATGTAATGGCATTGGAAATATTTTTGCCTTCAGGAATAACTCTTCAAAAAGAACTAGATCTCTTTTTCTGAGTATTTCCTGCCTAAATGGTTGAGGACAGGGTGATAAGTGATATAAAACATTGGATCCAGAGGAAAACTTCATTTCCCTTCTCTATGAATTTAGCCAGATAAAAAAGTTTTCTTATATCACTTCCACTCATGTTCTTGAATAAATGGTATTTAAACCTGGCCTTTTCTATGGTAATCTTCACTGTACGCTAATTGCTCAAACTCTCTGGAGCAGCAAAACTTCGCAGCACATAGGATGGGAGTACCATCTTGTACTTCAGGATTTCTACCACTTCAGACAATAAATTATTCTTTGTAACAATGTGTCTCAAACTTTAATGTGCATAGGAATCAGCAGAGGATCTTACTAATACGCAGAATCTGGTTGAGTAGGTCTGGGGTGCTGTCTGAGATTCTGCATTTCTAACAAACTTTGGGATAACGCCCATGCTGCGGCTCTCTGGACCCTACACTGTGGCAATGCTTCCCACTAAGAACTGAGACTCAGCTCACTTAAGGGCTTAACCCACCTCCCTGCGAAGTCCCTCACATCAGCAGCAGATTTTGGAACACAATTTATAGGCTTAGTTTTCTGCCTCAGGATTCTGCCCTGAGGAGAAGGAATTTAAGAGACTGTAACAGCTCACACGGTTAATTCTAAAATCAACCTTGCTGCCATCTCGTTTAACTTTGTGATCTGGTCTCGGATTTTGACTTGGCTCCTAGTATGTGCCCATTTTCAGAACACTGGATCTTGGGTGCCTGTCTTATTCTCTCATTTTAATGTCTAATTCTGTAACCTGTCTGGCTGGGAAGGCCTGACGTCCGAAGACGAGCAGTAGCTCACCTACGCGGCTCACGTCCAGACTTAGTTGATGACCTGTTGCCAGGCCCTAAGTCACTTGCTGGAACTTGGCATGCTGCCTTTGGCAGGACGTCCCAAGTACTGATTGCTTACTCAGACAAAACTGACCTAGCATCTGTCACTGCACTTCATGGGCTCCAGCTCTCCCTGGCCCTCTGCTGATGGCCCGCTCTTGGCGCTTGCAGGGCTATGCCTCCAGGTGTGTGACCCTCCTGTGGGCATTTAATCCATTCAGTTTTGGTCAGAATTCTATGAAGTCTATTTCTATTCTACAAGTCTAATGTGAGTTTAGGGCCCGTTCTCATTTCCCAACCCTTGATCTTATGTTGATAACTTTGTTCCAATAAAAAGGTCATATTGTTCGGTGATTTTTTTATTAGTATAATATTGAACAGATTAGTAAATGGAATACAAGGAAAACAACATAAAGAGATGTAATATGATTGATAGGTCTAATGGTGTTTTCTAAATGAAAATCTTATTTGATAAGTTTATCTTTCTTTGTCAATGCCGAGATACCATATCAAATTATATTCTTTTGCCTTCCCAGGATAGTGTGATATGATTAAAAAAAAAAAACACAACAAAAACGTTCATTTCAAACTATTTGAGAACAGGCAAATACTAGATGTGTATCCTGCCAAATAAAGGAGATAATTAAGCACCTGATAGGGTTCTTTCAACGTATTATTAGATATATTTCTATAGTCAAGGTCTGGAGGTACACTTCGGTATATTCGATAGATCTTCCAAATTTTCTTCAGTGAGCCAGCAAGTTTTCAAAAACATCATAGATCAGTACTATTAGTTTTGTCGATTATGTTTCAAAGGTGACATTCATAAATCAAAAATGGAGAGAGCTTCACCTTTCCAGCATAAAACTATATAAGCATCTAAACCAAGTTTAAAAGCAACAAGGACTGTGACTATAATCCACTTTTTTTTTCCTTCAGTGCATGTTAGGAAGAAAACAGACCCACATAGTCTAAGAAAAAGAAACTAATCTTTGTTGTATATTTACTGTTGGCCCGCCTCTGTGGGAAGCTCTGATTATTTAATTCTTACAATAATTCTTTATGGCATATTATTATTATTATTTCCAGAGGTTTAGACAGACTCAGGGAAGTTAAATAATTTGTTCAGGATTATACAGCTACCAATTGGTGGTACCTGCATTCACACATATATTGGGCTCATATAAAAGTCAAACTCTTTATCCTAAACAGTTCCTAAGTACTAGGATTCCTTAACTCTACTAACTATTGTCTGGTAAAACTTTTGGTCTTATCTAATTTCCCAAGATACACAGTAGAGTAAATTTTTAGGCTTGTTAAGGACATGTGGTATCAAACAGGACTAGGAATTCCTCCTACAAAGTATTTCACAATAAATGCTATGAGGAAAGATTATAATGTTATCTCCATCTACAAGAAGATTGTGAGATTCCTATTATTCTTTTGATGATGGAAAAGATATGATATGGTCATACAGAAGTGAATATTTATCCACCTACCTAGTTTTTTTTACATTTCATATGCTCTAATAACATACAAATAACTAAGATTTTTTTAAGAACTCCATATCTGCTTATAAGAAATTTTAGTGACTTTAATTTTCTATTTCAGTATCAAAAAAGACACTATTCATGTAATGGAAAGACATTTGAGCTCTGTAGTTGAAACTTACATTCCCGTTCCTCTTCAGTAAGAAGGAAAACATTAAAGATTTAGAATTACCAAGCTTCATTTTCTTTAAAACAAAAGTAATCAAAATAAATGGCATAATAAAACTATTACTAGAGGTGACAGGATGTATTGCCAATGTCAATGAGTATCTTTTCTCTAGTTTAGCAATTTTCAGCCAACTTAGCCTAAAGCGGTAAAAGGAGCTTTGTGGATAAAATACACACTACAGGATGGAAATAGCCAAGATTCTCTTCCAGGTGGTTAGGAGCATGTTGCTCTCCTGTGTAACATCACTCAGAATGCCTCAAGAGGTGCGGCCATCTCTTTCTTTGTCAACAAAGGATGCCCTACAGAAGGTGGATGGACTTTAAGGAGCATTCAATCCTCCTTCACTGGGTAGCTGAAAGTAATTTTAGAGGGGCTAAACTTCTTCATGACTACTTATTCATGACTTTGTAAAATTCTAGAAGACCGAGCAAGTTCAATCAAATCACCATTAGATGATAATTAACAGACATTTGTCAGTTATTCTCCCCTAATACAAACCATTTCACACGTGGCATATGATATAAGAGAGGGTTTTTGTTTGTTTGTTTTGGTATTTTCTTTGCAGGGCTACCAAATAAGGACATTTTGAATTGCTGGAGCTAATCAAAAGTGCAAAGGAAAGATTTATTTTCTACTTTGTACTTTCTGAAAATGAGTTTGAAGAACAGAGTAGTGCACACTAAGGAGAAATTAAAAGCCCAATACTATCAAGTAGGTACATATAATTTCTCAGGGAGGGATTGACAAGCTGAACATGAAATGGTATTTGATAAGGATGATATCACAAGTGAAAACAAGCCATTCTCCATGAAAGAATTCCAAATTATTTAAAGACTTATTCATAGAAACACATTCTTTATGAGTATGTATTAATTTACAGCTCTTCTAAATATTTCAGTAAGGTGGTCTGAAGCTATTTTGACAATGATTAAGTCTGTTCAAACTCATTGTCAGAAATAAAAGAAAGATTTTTAAATTTACTTTTTTCTTTTTAAGCATTAGAGAAAAATGTCCTCTACATTAAGGTAATCAAGTCCATTGCTCTTAGAGATTTTGGGGGTAGACTTATCAAATCCACAAGGAAGACTTTCCTAGAACTTGTGGAATTAGATTAACTGTGAATTCTCACCCCAACTTTGAATAGTCACTAATTCCTTTCTTTGCTCTTTTGGTGTTTGCAAAGGGGTTCGCTAAAGCCTGAATTGATATAATTATTGGCTCAGATTGTTAGAGATCTAGGCCAGATGGCTATGGATTTCTAAAGTCCCTGTTGCTTGTGGTAGTTTCCCTAGTTTGCCTATAGGGTTTAGGGATCAGCAATTTGAAAAGGCTACAACCTTGTAAAACAGTATTATTCATGGGGGCAGAATGTTCATCAGCGTGACCCAGTGCTAAATACATTCATTATAGGCATTTCTATTCTGCACAATTTGCCACACAGCCCTGGTTTCTGGAGGGGGAAAAAAGACAATGGCTTATAAAATGCTTTTGAATGCCTAAAAAGAAGGAGAGTTCACGCTGAGACTACTCTGCTTTCTTTCTTGGAAGGAACCTTCTTAGTGACTTTAGCTGAGCTCTGCTGAGAGTAAGCAAAGTGGAAAAATCAGAAAATTACCTTTTTTATATGTTTCCGTGGGGGGGGGCAAAATAGAGAGTGGGAGAAAATAAATGGAAAATAGTGACAGTGAGATTATGTGAAACAACAAATCTGCAAGTGGATGAAGACAGCTGAGGAATAATGCAAGAGGTACCAAAAAAAAAAAAAAAGGCAGCAATAGAGCCATGATGATAAACTTAAAAGGAATTGCAGAGCAGAAAGAACATCATAAATAATCATATTTTCAAATAATATCATATCAGTTTCTGTGACCTGGATAGAACACAAGCCTCCCATGATATTTCCTAGCATTTTGATGCACACAAAATGCAATTTTCAGCTCAGGCATTTTATTCTTCAATGTAAACAAGCTTTGGGTTCTCAAAATACATATCTGAAAAGTGCTTTCATAAATAATACATATGTTATAAAAATTTGACTTGTAAACTATTGAGTCCACGTCCCCCCAGTATACGTTGTGAAGACTCACCTGGCACACTAAAGCATGAAATGTCTTCTACTCAAGGTAAATAGGATTTTTTGAAGTATAAGACAAAGAAATATCATAGCCAATTTTGCCCCAACTCAAAGAAAGAAGGGCTCTATGGTAGAATTATATCGGTAGTTAGTTTCAAATCCTAAGGTGCTCCTTTAAATCTTGCTAATTAAGAGAAATCAAGAGTGGAAAATAGCCCTTTTCTTATCTTCAAAGAATAAAGATGAAAGAAAAGCAGAAAATGAAACCTCCTTACTTGTTCTGTTCTTTCAAACAGGGCTCCAAGAAAATCTGCTTGTGCTCACAGGAGAAAGACCCAAGTATTTGCAGAGGGGGAGGGGAAGGAAGCGGTCTGAGAAGCATAATTAGAAGCAAGTTTTCAAATTTTATTAAATTCCTTCACCAACAAAATGCACTTAGAGGTGTTTTAAGTTAAACCAGTACTTAAAGACTATGAAAAGCAAGATGATTGCATGTTTGTGGAAGAAGAAAGGGCAATTAAGAAAACCAGAACAATTTAAAATGCCATATAAATAAAGGCGACCAGAAGTTGATTTAAAGTTTTTCTTCTGTAATTTGTCTCCCCTTTGTCGTGGCACGCTCAGAGAAAGTGAATGCAGTAGATTGAAAGGATGAGGGGGAGTAGGGAGGAGGAAGGGAGGAGCAGGGAAGGAGCGGCTCCCAGCCTCCTCCTCCAGCCCCCACCAGCCCTCCTCCCTGCTCTCCCCGCCGCGCCCCCAGCCCCCGCCTTCCTCCTAGCTGGTCTCTCTCCCTCTCCACCCTCCACTCTCGACCGCCCTCGCTTTGGGGACTCCATCAGCTTTTGATTTGGAAGGACGCTGATTGGCTGGAAGCGATTCAACACACGCCGGGCAAGAGAGCTTTGTCTGAGTTGAAGTGAAGTTGTACAGATTTTAGACTGGAGTCAGCAATCACGGGTGTGTTTAGTCTGCAGCCGAGCAGAGAAAGGGAGAAAGAATCGCTCGAGAAAGATTCACTGCAGGCTCCGCCAGCACCCTGCAATAGATGGATTCCGACTACACGAGGGGGGAGACGCGGAGGTGACACTCTTCTCTGCCTGCAGAGAGGACAGCCAAACAAATGCAAGGATCGGACTCGACGCCAATAATATCTGGAAGTCGTGACACGGTGTGTATAAAACAAAAGTTTGCGAGCTGTTGATTGCTGTGCTGTATTATTAAGAGCCGATTTCAAGTTTCAAGTACCAAATGTAGCTTAGCTTTAAGTTGCCAAAGGAAGTTGAGGGAATTGCTTTGCTGTTTTAACTTGGTCTGTGTGAGGAATCTCCTAAACTGACCGATGTGCCAAATGAATGCTAAAATGCACTTTAGATTTGTTTTTGCACTCCTGATGCTATCTTTCAGCTATGATGTACTGGGCAAGAATTTGAAATACAGGATTTATGAGGAGCAGAGGGTTGGATCCGTAATTGCAAGACTATCAGAGGATGTGGCTGATGTTTTAGTTAAGCTACCTAATCCTTCCACCGTTCGCTTTCGAGCCATGCAAAGGGGAAATTCTCCTCTCCTTGTAGTAAATGAGGATAACGGAGAAATCAGCATAGGGGCTAAAATCGACCGTGAACAACTATGCCAGAAAAACTTGAACTGTTCCATAGAGTTTGATGTGATCACTCTACCCACTGAGCATCTGCAGCTTTTCCATATTGAAGTCGAAGTGCTGGATATTAATGACAATTCTCCCCAGTTTTCAAGATCTGTCATACCTATTGAGATATCTGAGAGTGCAGCAGTTGGGACTCGCATCCCTCTGGACAGTGCATTTGATCCAGATGTTGGGGAAAATTCCCTCCACACGTACTCTCTCTCTGCCAATGATTTTTTTAATATTGAGGTTCGGACCAGGACGGATGGAGCCAAGTATGCAGAACTCATAGTGGTCAGAGAGCTGGATCGGGAGCTGAAGTCAAGCTATGAGCTTCAGCTCACTGCCTCAGACATGGGGGTGCCTCAGAGGTCTGGCTCATCCCTACTAAAAATAAGCATTTCCGACTCCAATGACAACAGCCCTGCTTTTGAGCAGCAGTCTTATATAATACAACTCTTAGAAAACTCCCCTGTTGGCACTTTGCTCCTTGATCTGAATGCCACTGATCCAGATGAGGGCGCTAATGGGAAAATTGTATATTCCTTCAGCAGTCATGTGTCTCCCAAAATTATAGAGACTTTTAAAATCGATTCAGAAAGAGGACATTTGACTCTTTTCAAGCAAGTGGATTATGAAATCACCAAATCCTATGAGATTGATGTTCAGGCTCAAGATTTGGGTCCAAATTCAATCCCAGCTCATTGCAAAATTATAATTAAGGTTGTGGATGTTAATGACAATAAGCCTGAAATTAACATAAACCTCATGTCCCCCGGAAAAGAAGAAATATCTTATATCTTTGAAGGGGATCCTATCGACACATTTGTTGCTTTGGTCAGGGTTCAGGACAAGGATTCTGGGCTGAATGGAGAAATAGTTTGTAAGCTTCATGGACATGGTCACTTTAAACTGCAGAAAACTTACGAAAACAATTATTTAATCTTGACGAATGCCACACTGGATAGAGAAAAGAGATCTGAATACAGTTTGACCGTAATCGCTGAGGACAAGGGGACACCCAGTCTTTCTACAGTAAAACATTTTACTGTTCAGATCAATGATATAAATGACAATCCACCCCACTTCCAGAGAAGTCGATATGAATTTGCAATCTCAGAGAATAACTCGCCAGGGGCATATATCACCACTGTTACAGCCACAGATCCCGATCTTGGAGAAAACGGCCAGGTTACATATACCATTTTGGAGAGTTTTATCCTGGGAAGTTCCATAACTACATATGTAACCATTGACCCATCTAATGGAGCCATCTATGCCCTCAGAATCTTTGATCATGAGGAAGTGAGTCAGATCACTTTTGCGGTTGAAGCGAGAGATGGAGGAAGTCCAAAGCAACTAGCAAGCAATACCACAGTTGTGCTCACCATCATTGATGAAAATGACAATGTCCCTGTGGTTATAGGGCCTGCGCTGCGCAATAATACTGCAGAAATCTCCATACCCAAAGGGGCCGAAAGTGGCTTTCATGTCACGAGAATAAGGGCAATTGACAGAGACTCTGGTGTGAATGCTGAACTCAGTTGCTCCATCGTAGCAGGTAATGAGGAGAATATTTTTTTAATTGATCCACGATCATGTGACATCCATACCAACATGAGCATGGAATCTGTTTCCTACACAGAATGGGAGCTCTCAGTCATCATCCAGGACAAAGGCAATCCTCAGCTGCATACCAAAGTCCTTCTGAAGTGTATGATCTTTGAATATGCAGAGTCAGTGACGAGCACAGCAATGACCTCAGTAAGCCAGGCATCTTTGGATGTCTCCATGATTATAATTATTTCCTTAGGAGCAATTTGTGCAGTGTTGTTGGTTATTATGGTGCTGTTTGCAACTAGGTGTAACCGAGAAAAGAAAGACACCAGATCCTACAACTGCAGGGTAGCAGAGTCCACTTACCAGCACCACCCAAAAAGGCCATCCAGGCAGATTCACAAAGGGGACATTACATTGGTGCCGACCATGAATGGCACTCTGCCCATCAGATCTCATCACAGATCGTCTCCATCTTCGTCTCCCACCTTGGAAAGAGGGCAGATGGGCAGCCGGCAGAGTCACCACAGTCACCAGTCCCTCAACAGTTTGGTGACAATCTCATCCAACCACGTGCCAGAGAGTTTCTCATTAGAACTCACCCATGCCACTCCTGCTGTTGAGGTAAGATCATACCCTGCTCCAATTCACTGAGCAAGTCAGCTGTTAGTGTTCAGAAGTTGTGTATGCGTTAGTTCTTAAGTGTTTCCATTAAGAAGTAAACAAGATTAACAATATTCAAATTAAATAGGATACAAGTTGTATTACGTGTATGTAGCAAGTATTCATACCTTAGCGGGCTGTTTTGTTTTTCTTAAAGAATTTGCTTGCATGAATTATGTAGAATATTGAAAAATAAATGTGAAGCTCCCAAATGACTATCTAATTAGAATACCCTTACTTCCCAGGTTAAGATACTGGAAGCCAAAAATAAAAGGACTTGTTTTATTCTCATAGTTGTGGTTCCTACCCAAAAAACAAAACAAACAAACAAACAAAATAACTGAGGCCTCCAGAATGCCATCTGAATTCATGTCACATTTGTTCAACTTTTGAAATTTTCCTGACGTGATTGTAGCTGCATGTGTTCGAATGTTGTATTTTACAACATTTTCCACATATTTTTGTAACTGATCACTTTAATCTGAACTGAAAAAATAAAAGAAATCAATCTGTTATTTATCAAGGAGTTCTCTTTCCAAAAGAAAAAGTCAGTGTATGAGATCATTCAAATCTCTCTGGGATAGATTCAGTTACGTGTGGTGGCTGGCTGCGTAGTCTGCCACATTCCAGTATGTATAAATCTTTAAACCAGAGATAACATGTTCAATTAATTAGGATGAAATAGTGAGCAACTGTTTTTCCTTGTGTAAAGCTTGTGAGTATTTGGGGGTTTGTTTCCAGAAATCAGTTCTGTCTATTTGGTTTCCAGCAGGTCTCCCAGCTTCTTTCAATGCTTCACCAGGGGCAGTATCAGCCAAGGCCAAGTTTTCGAGGAAACAAATATTCCAGGAGCTATAGGTATGAATTATCTTCCTGCTACCTATTGAGTCCCACTGACATGAATGCTGACAAGTAAGAACCATACTTTCTCTGATTCATCTTTCTAGATATGCCCTCCAAGACATGGACAAATTTAGCTTGAAAGACAGTGGCCGTGGTGACAGTGAAGCAGGAGACAGTGATTATGATTTGGGGCGAGATTCACCAATAGATAGGCTGCTGGGTGAAGGATTCAGTGACCTGTTTCTTACAGATGGAAGAATTCCAGCAGGTAAGAGGGTAGTGATAGATGGTAAATCCTTATTTTCAGATCTGCTCCACCAATGAAGTGAACAGTCTCTCCCATGCTTAGATTTTTCTTTGTCCTTTGCACGGAAGTTATCTGTCATCTGTACGCTATTAGCAATGAACATGACCTGGCACACTTTCAGAATCATTTTCTTAGAATTCATATGAAGCAGGTGATAGAGAAGGAGTAAGCAAGAGAGCCTAGCAGGACAAGAAGGAAGGAGTGGGGAGAGGAGGATAGAAAACCACACCACTTCTTTCCTCTTCCTGCCCCATCCACAGGACTGCCACAGGACACTCTTGAGCAACTCTTTATGAAATTACTGGGTGGTTGTTGTTATTCAAACAGCCTGTTTCCGTGCCTCGTGGTGAACTAGACTATAATTTGGAGAACGCAAATTTCCTGTGATGGGAACCAACTCACAGAATCAGAGATTAAAATACACTAGAAAATGGTCCACTTCTATCACCAAAAATAGGACAAAGAATGCATCTTTTAGGTGGTAAGCATAGAATATTTTGCCACCTTTCATTTTCTATCTGCACTGTAGTGGAAAAGAACTGGAGTTAAAGAGGGGAGTTTATAAGTACATAGCTACATGGAGGAGATCCTAGTAAGTTATGAGCCACATTTTCCTTAGAGTCCCCCTCTCTAGTTGTGCAGTAGAAACTCTGTGAACCAACTGGGTAAATCCTGACTACATCACTGTAACAACCCTGTTCCTAGAGACTGTAATATTAAATCAACTCGTAGGAACACATAAATGTTGCTTTGGCTACTTATGTTTCTAAATTCCAGGGAATGTTGATCCAATGACTGCCATTTGACAAATGAAAGAAAGGCAGAACAAAACTATGACCCGTTTGAGTTCTATCAAACATCCATTTTCTAAACACAGATAAGTAAGAGAGTTTAGGAAATAGTCGCGGGGCAGCTTCAGAGAGCCACGGAAATGCAGGCAAAAGCACTGCATAGAAGGTTCTAGTAGTTGCCCCCGGTAGTAACCAACAGGGTCCTGGCAATTACCCAGGCCCCGTGAGGACGTCGGTACCCGCATTCTGTCTCCGAACACTTTGACAGACATAGGAATTGGTAATGGGGTGGTAGTAGGGTAGTGTTCTTGGTTTTGTTGTTGTTGTTGTTGTTGTTTTTGTTTAGGTTTGAAAACTGAAGCTTATAAAGGTTAAAAAACGTGTCCCAAATCAGGCAGTTTATACATGGTAGAGGTGGTATTTGAACCAATCCCCACACTCTTAAACATGAACTTGAAGCAACAGTTTTTTTAAAAAGATAAGTTTAGTAATGTATTTGTTCTCATGTTCTTTAAGCCTCACTACTGTCTATGAAATGATTGAATGCTGCCTATTCCCTTATGATATGACATTACTAGATACTGCATCTCTGGCAGGATGAACGTGTGGAAAGGACTTCTAGTAACATTGAGGGCTACAGTGTACGCGAGAACCAGTGTTTGCACAGTAGTGTCTTTGTTTCTTTGTTTTATTCATAGACTCCCTATTTAAAGGAAGAAAATAAATCTCTGAAAATCTAGTGGGATATATACAGCCTCAGAAAACTTGCTCAAAGAGAGTCACTTTTATTATTTTTACCAATGAAATGAAAGAACTGTCTGGCTAAATTTCTATGATTCAATGATACTGATGGAACTCTAATTTGGAATATTGGTCCCCAATTTTGGATAATGTGATTTCCTAAATTACATTATTTCATAAAACAGAAAAGTAGTATAATGGGCATAACATCAATATTGTAATGTGTAAGTTATTTTTTAAATTGTACAGAGTCTATTCATTGAAATGTTAATTTATTGGCATAGTTAAAGGGAAAAGAACTTTCCCTATTTAGATAACCTTTCCATTTGGGGGCCTAAATGATGCCTAAAATCCTTTTTAATTCTGAAATTGCATAATTGTAACAGCTAACCTGTTTTAGAAAAAGGCAAGACTTCTCTTTCACTCTTTCAAAGCTACCAAGACCAGATATGTTCATGGCAGAAGAGTTATCTAATGATTACGTTAAAAAATGCTAATAAAGCTATTGAGGAAACAATGGGTAGATATAAAATCTAGGTAATAGTGAATCTTGTTTAGTGAGTGGCTTTAGACTCCTTATAAGTTAACATTTCTTTGCAAAGTTAGAGGTTCACTTTTAGATTATCAGTAATAACACCACTTACTATATAGATAGTCCTTTAAAAAATTCCATATTTACACAACCATACTTAATCTAGGTGTGTAGCAGGAAAGCTATATTGTAGGTTTATGGTGTTGTTTTACAATAGATAGATTTCTTTCTTACTGGCTACTTGCCTCCATGTGGGGAAAGCATTCTGGTGGCATAGAGCACCGGGATATTACCAGTGATTTATAAAGTATTTTAAGCTTTATTCATGTCTGGCTAGTATGGAAAGAAATGTGCATATTGAGAATCTATACAGAGATAACCATCCTTTAATTATGACCATCATTCTGATGATACTTCAACCATTTTCTGGTTTATTATTCATTCTGGCAGCTTCTGCCAGCACGTTATGGTATAAAACTTGTGCTTTATAAACTTATATTCCCAGGAAATAGCCCAAGTAGAAAAA
The DNA here is from genome assembly GCF_002201575.2 of Neomonachus schauinslandi. Taxonomy (NCBI): domain Eukaryota; kingdom Metazoa; phylum Chordata; class Mammalia; order Carnivora; family Phocidae; genus Neomonachus; species Neomonachus schauinslandi. Next base: position 87,814,675 of record NC_058404.1, read on the forward strand.
AAAAAATGCAAGTCCACATCTGAATTCCATTAACAGAATCAGGGCAGTTTTCAAAAGCATGTATATTTTTAGGACTTAAGTGTCTTATTCCAACTATTTCTCTGCACTAAACTGTGATCAAATATAGATTATGTTATGTTGCATTGCCTGCCAACAAGGTCATTTCTGGTCATTCATTCTATTAATTCCCACAGAAATATCCTGCATTCTGAGCAGTAAAATCAGCAAGCATTTTTGTCTGTTAGCTCATGTTTGTCAACATACTTTCTTCCTTACTCATTCAACTTTGAACTACAGTGCTACACATATTCCTGCAAAATTTCCATTTTCCCAATCTATCAGCTGCACCAGAATGATTTATAAAGGCATTTGATTTTGTTTCTTGTGATACTCCTTTATTGTGCTCATTCCACTTTTCATTAATCTGCCATCTGTGATTACTTAACTCAAACATTTCTCTTCAATTCCATGTTCTGTCCATTGTCATGGCTGGTATCCCAGTTCTGGCCTTTCTTCCATGGCTGGTTTACTGTACCCGCACACAAGCTGATATTCACTCTCTAGCACCTCCTCCCTTTGTCAAGTATTTCTTTTATGCAGCTCGAACAGCTTTTTCAGAACATTTTAATTGACCTTTTTTTGGTTCAAAATCACTAATTGACTTTTGTGGCCCAGCAACACCTAATAAAACTACTTCCCTTGGCATTCCAAGGCCGATAAAATCCACTGCTAGCTTATTAAATCTCCATTTTGGCTTTTTTTGTGTCTTTTGCAATAGGCAGAGCCATCTCTTCACATAACACACCGGTCCTTTGCTCATGTTGCCTTTCTTCCTGAAAAAAATCTGGCTTCTCATCACTGTGTCCATCTGAGTCCTGTTCATCTCTCAAAATTGTTTCAAGTTCCTCTTCCTTTAACTACTGCAGCCTCCACTTTCCCTCTTTTTCTCTTTTTTTGACATGCCTTCAGCACCATATAGCCTGGCACTTTAACTGGGCATTTAGGGCTTCATTTGTTACACTTGACTCAGAACTGGATCAGAAACCATTTGAGGACAGGGAGCTATCATCTCACTTGACATATGGCAGGCTCTGAAGACATAACCGATTGGTTACTCTGTAACGAATGGCTTGATAGACATTAGACCCAGGTTTTTTATTTCTTCTTCTTACCTTAGGGTGTACCTATAAAGTATAGTACAGTCACAAAATTGATAGTCATGTGGTGGGAAAGAAGAGGTCTCTGCTTCCTCATAGCCTCCCCTTCCCAGAGGAAATCTAACCACCTGGCCGCTTTCAAGAAGAGACAGAGAGATTAACCACATGCACCACTTGCCAATAAGTTTTAACTTATTGGTTGTGGTATGAAACCTCTGTGGCACTGAATTACGTGTACACTGAGAATGTTTTTAAATAGTTGAGTCTCCAGGGAAAAGTTTGAAAATATCAATGAAACAGAAATGCCTTATTTTGTGCCACTGCCCCCCATCTCTATTAATTTTTCCCAACCTTCTCTCCATTAGCTTTTCTTCATCAATATTTCCTACTTTATGAATTTGAAAAATTGTATGTTAATTTATTATTTTATAATTAAAGCTCCACTTATTTACTGCAAAGTTGTAAAATGGCATTCCCTGTTTTAAAAATTCCTGTAACCAAATTACTTTTGAACATGTGCCATCATTTTAATACATCATCCAGATTGTATTTTTGGTTATATGTTCATTATATTCAGGTCTCTAGAAAATTGATCATATGCAGGATTCTTAAAAGCCTATGTAATTTTTCATTTTTTTCCTCCTGTCATTAAATATTAAAAGAAAACAAAGCCTATCAAACAATCAATCAAACAATTAAGTCCTTCCCACAGAGTTAAAGGCCGGAAAACAAATGAAAGGTGTCATCAGATCTGTTTCCCTTCCGTCTAACAGGATGTGTGTAAGACAAGATAGACAGATCTCTTTTCCATTTTCAGAGACCCAGGGAATTAGGGAAAAAAACTTCATTACCACTTTGAGAATTATTTCACTGCTGAGAAAACCTCATTGCTATTAAGGCATTCTAGTTACTTTCAACTCCTTTTGGTTTTGTCCACATTAAATGATGAGCAATGCTTGGTAAATATTTCCAAGCAGTAATAATGCATGAAGTCAGTACATCTAAGCATGCTTTTATTCTTAAATCATCCATCCTTATTTAAACTTAGCCTTTCTTCACAGCAAAAGTACACAAGGATTCCCAGTATTTGCCCTTTGTCTTACCCACAGTTAACACTCAACGCTACCTCTGCATTTTCCCTACTTTCTTTGTATTTTTAGCTTTCCTGCCAATCAGACTTTTGTTCTCACCTGGTATACTTGCTATCATTTTTGTTCCTCAGATTAACCCCTTCTCTATTAAAAACTGAGGTCCAGAGTTGATGAGGTATAAAACTGAACTATCTTCAAAGTTTAAGTGATGAAGGGCAGTGACTTCTACACCTTTCAACAAACTCCTCCATTTCTCCTTTTTTTTTTTTTTTTTTAAGAGAGGGATGGAGGGTGGGGGTAGAGGGAGAAGCAGTGAGAGAGAGAGAATCTTAAGCTGGGCATGGAACCTGACACGGGGCTCAATCTCACAACCCTGAGATCATGACCTGAGCTGAAATCAAGAGTTGGACACTTAACAGACTGAGCCACCCAGGTGCCCCATTTTTCTTTTTCTGAAAGGAAACAGTTACTCTTCACTTTCCTTTTTTTGTATCTAAATATTTTTAAAAATGTTATTTTATTGCATAAGAACACTGAACATGAGATCTACCCTCTTAACAGATTTTTAATTGTACAATACAGTATTGTTAACCATAGGTACAATGTTGTATAGCAGATCTCCAGAACTTACTCATCTTGCTTAACCAAAACTTGATGCCCATTCATGAGCAGTGCCCCATTTCCTCAACTCCCTGCACACACACACCTTCTAGCAACCACCGTTCCACTCTTGGATTCTATGAGTTTGTTCATTTTAGATACCTTATATACATAGGATCATGCAGTATTTGTCCTGGCTTATTTCACTAAGTATAATGTCCTCAAGGTTCATCTATGTTTTCACATAATGGAGACTTTTCTTCCTATTTTAAGGCTAAATAATATTCCATTGTATGCATATACTACATTTTCTCTATCCATTCATCTGTTGGTGGGCATTCAGGTTGTTTTCACATCTGGCTATTGTGAATAGTGCTGCAGGGAACAGGGGAGTGCTAATATCTCTTTGAGATCCTGATTTCAATTCTTTTGAATAAATACCCAGAAGTGGGATTGCTGGATAATATGGTAGTTATATGTCTATATATATTTTTTTTATACATATATATATATTTTAAGATTTTATTTATTTGACACAGAGAGAGAGATAGTGAGTGAGAGAGAGAGCACAAGCAGGGGGAGCGTTAGGCAGGCAGAGGGAGAGGGAGAAGCAGGCTCTCCGCCGAGCAAGGAGCCCGACATGGTGCTCAAATCCAGGACCCTGGGATCATGACCTAAGCTGAAGGCAGCCGCTTAACCGACTGAGCCACCCAGGTGCCCCTATGGTAGTTATATTTTTATTTTGGGGGGAAATTTCCATATTGTTTTCCATAGTGGCTGCACCACTTTGTGTTCTTAGCAACAGTGTACAAGTATTCTAATTTCTCCACATTTGCCAACACTTGTTTTTTTTTTTTTTTTTAATATAACAGCCATCCTGACAGATTTGAAGTAATATCTCATTTTGGTTTTGATTTGCATTTTTCTGATGTTTAGAAAATATATAGTGAATGCTTATTCTATGCAGACACTTTACCTGGTGCTGGGGATACAGCAATAAATACAATAGACTACTTGCTTCCCCTAATAAAGGATTCGACATTGTTCAAGAATCATCCTTTTTCGCAATAACTTGGGAAGAAGAGAGGTCTTTCCTCAGTGGCCAGATCTAGAGAATTAGCTCTGAATAGATAGGAATGGTTGATATCAATCCAGTTTTCATTCAAATGTAAGATAATTACTTTGCATTTTCTGCATTCTATCACTTGCTCTAAAATAAGATCATTATACCAAACAGACCATATTGTCACTGAAAGAGATAGATGGTTTGTGGAGTATATTTTACATTTTTGCATTCCTTTGTTGTTATGTAGTGTAGTTATTGTATTTGGCAAATTTAGAAATTGTTCTCCTCTTTATTTTCTGCTTTTCTAATATCATCTATTATTTTCTATGAGTGTGGCCACTCACATTCCAATAGGGCATTATAACAACTGGAAGAGATAACCAATGGATTAATTAATTAGTTGAGGATAATTTGCACTGCTATTTTAAGTAACAAATCAATAAATCCAGAGTACTTTGGAGAGAGATTAATAAGGATAATGACCTGATAGCTTATTATATTTCCAATGCTTCCATTAAAGGTAAAGTTAGGTAGACCTCAACATCTAGAAAGCTACTCAGAGGTATTACTCAAAAATTATCTGGCGGCATTCTAAAATTATGGATTTCACCTTACAGCCCTGGGTTTTTGAGAATTTATGTTCGGCAAATATTTCATCGCCCATACCTTTGCTCTTTTTCAGTCATCCTCATGTATAAGTTATAAAACCATTTTCTCATTACCTGAGTAACAGAAATAATATTCCTGAGAAGTGTGTGAGTCAACCCTCCTTTCCTTATTTGATAAACAGGAAAAAAAAAAAAGTCCATAAAACTGATACTCAAATTAAATCCATAAGTGTAGTCCATTTACTGTGTAAAATAACGGGTAAGTATGGTGGTCATAGTTTAAAACTGTCTCGGTCTATTTTTTAAAAAAATGAAATTACATTTTTTTTCTATCATTTTGAGTTATGCTAAGTATGATCATGAATCCCTATTGTTTCCCTTGGGGTAGCTATGAGGCTTTGCACGGAGGAGTGCAGGGTCCTGGGACACTCTGACCAGTGCTGGATGCCACCGCTGCCCTCGCCATCCTCCGACTATCGGAGTAACATGTTCATTCCGGGGGAGGAATTCCCAGCGCAACCCCAGCAGCAGCATCCGCATCAGAGTCTTGAGGAGGACGCTCAGCCTGCAGATGCAGGTGAGAAGAAGAAGAGTTTTTCCACCTTTGGGAAGGACTCGCCAAACGAGGAGGACTCCGGGGATACCAGCACATCCTCTCTGCTCTCGGAAATGAGCAGCGTGTTCCAGCGCCTCTTACCCCCTTCCCTGGACACCTATCCTGAGTGCAGCGAGGTGGATCGGTCCAACTCCCTGGAACGTCGCAAGGGACCTTTGCCAGCCAAGACGGTGGGTTACCCGCAAGGCGTGGCCGCCTGGGCAGCCAGTACACATTTTCAGAATCCCACCACCAACTCTGGTCCCCCACTTGGAACTCACTCCAGCGTGCAGCCTTCTTCGAAATGGCTGCCGGCCATGGAGGAGATCCCCGAAAATTATGAAGAAGATGATTTTGACAATGTGCTCAACCACCTGAACGACGGGAAACACGAACTCATGGATGCCAGTGAGCTAGTGGCTGAGATTAACAAACTGCTTCAAGATGTCCGCCAGAGCTAGGAGATTGTAGCGAAGCATTTTTGTTTCCATATATGTGGAAATAGGGAACAGAGAAAACCCTGAAAGAACTGGCATTGCCAAATAGTTGCATTTATCATAAATGTGTCTGTGTATATTGAATATTAAATACTGTATTTTCGTATGTACACAATGCAAGTGTGATTATTTTAATCTGTATTTTAAAAATACATTTGTACCTTATATTTATGTGTAATTTAACAGACAAATTTTATTTTTTTACTCCCATGACAAACATGTCTTTCCTAATCATGTAGAAACTAGCCACTGTTCAAATAGGATATAGTAGTGAACCACAAAGTATAAAGGCACTGTGTAGATTAGTTATGTTGGGGAAGAAATTGCTATGCTGTAGGAACAACCCCACTAAAGCATTATACGATTCTTAGTTTCGTTAAGTGATCCAGTTTCTTTTTTCAATGCTTAAAAAATAAAATTAAGCATCAATAAAAATATTAAACTATTTTATTATTATCATTATTTTTACTGCTCTCTGCTAGTTCTGATAGTTCAATTACAGCAAAATTGAAACATGAGGTGAAATTTCATTTTAGGACTGGGAAGTACCTTTCACAGACAATGATGAAACTAGGGCTAGAGTCCATGCTTCCTAACCCCCAGGGCCCTACTATTCTGGGGCGTCACACTGGCCCTTTCTTGAGAATATTTCTCCTGAAGTATTACTGTCTATTTGTAATCAAGGTAAACAATGAATTTCATTCCATCCTTGTAACAGTAGACACGCTCCAAGGAAATGGAATCTGTCCTTTAAATGGGTAACAGTATGTATTCTAACAGCAGAAAGTATTAGTGGATGAAAACCATTATGTCGGTGTCCCTCCTAGGGTCGTAAATGTAATTGATTTATTCTGAAACTGTTTTATTTGAATCTTCCCTCTCTTCTCACAATACTTGAACATTTTTATCTTCTGCAATGTTTTTGCTATAACTATTCACTTTTAGCTTTTGTCTCCAGTGCATGATCTCATATTTTGCTTTTATTTTTAGTATAAGACCATTTATAAAATTATGATTTTGTTATTGCAATTCTGTTGTATTTGTTGTGTGACAAACAACAAATTCTTTAATTATAGTGCTGTTATCTCTCTGTGTGGAATGCTTTGGTAAAGGAGATCTTTATTATGACTGTTTTCATTTATGACCAAGCTTCTATTAATGTTATTTCTATGAATACACTATCTTGATTGTACTCTCCAGAAAATTTTGCTGTCAATGAAAATAAAAGGAAAATTAAAGTAAAGCTAAAGAACTGTCCATAAATCAGAGTTCTGTTCTACATATATGTTCAAAAGCTTTGCATGAAGTATATCCTTCATGAGAGGATAGTTCAGTTTTGAGTTTTGAATGATAAAGAGGGAACATTCAGCTGGCTTGGCAAACAAGAAAAACACAATGGAAAAGGAATGAATTTGAGGCCTGTAATGGGAATGAAAGAAGTCTACCATATTCCCAGTAGATTAAAGAATTTAAATGCATTTGAAGTGTAAAGAAAAAAAGAATAATCAAATAGTAATGCTTGAACATTTTTCAAATTAAAAAAAAATTCTTTCTCAGAACATTTTGTATTAAGTTGGGTCAAAAAAAAATGTGCCTTACAATGTTTCCAAGAGGTGAAAATATTATCTTCCTTGGTTTACTAGCAGGGAATTGAAATATGAAGAAAGTTAAATAGCCTAAAAGAGGCTAAACTCATATATTTTAAATCTCAAATGAGCACCACATCAAATAGATGTGTTATGTCTTCTAAAGGGCACATTTTCCTTTATAGGAAGGATTGCAGTTACAAGGGAAATTTCCGTTTATTTTTCAGTAGATTACCCACACAAATGCTAATCACATTTAAAAACATTTTTTTTCAAATTCACTTCCTTTCAGTACATATTATCATTAAGAAAAAAATTTCATAAGAGCACTGTTCTTAATTTAAAGCACCACTAGTAATTAGGAAGCAAAGCTGGAAATCAATGTTTAAATAATGTGAAGTAAATAAAATGCAAAATTATACCAAATACAAAACTTTTGTGTATTGTCTGTATAGTAAAGCTTCCATGTTTCAGACTCCTTGCCTCTCCAGCCTTTTCCACTTATTATGGCTTTCCAGACCCACAGGTAAAGGGGATATTAGTGCAAGATTTTCACTTTTCACTCCTGTTCCTCTCACAGATAATATAATCTCAGTGAAAGCTCAACTCTCTGGTGCTATCACAGCAATTTAACCTTTCATCAATTTACATTTTCTCTTCTTTGATACCATGCCCCTCCTCAGACTGAAACAACTGAAAAGCACTTAAATCAAGGAGGTTCTTTTCTCCAATCATGATTTCTTAATCCCTTTGTCCCCATTCAGTTCCTTTAAATGTTCTTCAGTGAGAGAGAGAGAGAGCAGAAACAGAGGGAGAGGGACAAACTGATTCCCCACTGAGCAGGGAGCCTGACATCTGACTTGGGGCTTGATCCCAAGATCCCAGCCGAGATCCTGACCCAAGCCAAAGTCAAACGCTTAACCGGCTGACCACCCAGGCACCCCAGTGATAATCTTCTATTAATAGGATCATCTTCCAAAAATGTAATTCAATACTGAATCTGTTGCTTAATAAATCTTCCTTTTAAATGTTTATTTATAGGATGATTAGAATTGGCTTTCTTCAAATTCTTATAGGTTATTAACATTGTTACTCATTTATCATTTCTTTCTTTCTTGGTATTTAGCAGATGAGACTTATGACTTTATTAATCATTTAATTTCTTTCTCCTTCTGTCATACATCTATCAAATTTACCACTTGCCAATAGATAACTATTCAGGCAAAAAATGGTTAAACTACTCTTACTGGAGTTACTGAAGAAGTCTCATTTGTGAAAATCATCTTAGAATCCTTGTTTCATTGTTTCGATACCAGCTAATGTCCGAAAACTTTCAAAACTGAGTTTGAATTATTGACACATTAAAATTCAAACATTGTGAGGGGTGCCTGGGTGGCTCAGTCATTAAGTGTCTGCCTTCAGCTCAGGTCGTGATCCCAGGGTCCTGGGATCGAGCCCCATGTCGGGCTCCCTGCTCGGCGGGAAGCCTGCTTCTCCCTCTCCCACTCCCCCTGCTTGTGTTCCCTCTCTCGCTGTGTCTCTCTCTGTCAAATAAATAAATAAAATCTTAAAAAAATAAAATAAAATTCAAACATTGTGAATCTATTTACAAATTAGTTGTGTGGGTGAAAAAGGTATTCTTTGACTTAGCAATTTTCAATCCCCCATGAAATCATAGAACTGATAGAACACAGTTCAGGTAATTAGCCAAACTAGTGAAAAGGTTTGGTGTTCCTGTTTCAGCTGAATATATCGTGAATGTATCATCACAGTATCAAAGATTGGGGATGTGCTGAACTCTGAAAGGCAATAAATATTGCTTTGTAAAATTAAATTCAAACCATACAAAAGTTTTAAAGATATATGTTGAGTCTTAAAAAGAGTACAGGCATTTTAAAAGACCCAGCATATTGATTTCCTCAATTGCAAGTTAAATTCATAAAACAAAGCTATCTTATATGTAGAAGCTGTCTTATATATTGTGAAAGTATGAGTTACCTTACTGATTGTAATCATTTTTAATGTATCAGGATGTTTCCAACTGTGAAGGATAGAAATAACTTTATGTGGTTACATAAAGTTTTAATTTGATAAATGAAGCTATTTGAGGCACTGAAGATTCATCTCATTCAGTTTAGTTCCCAGAACAAACAATATGTCACTTTTTTGAAATAAGTAAATGATATCGAAGGTACTAGATTGCAGTTGAAAAACCTTTATTGCCCAAGTTGTGGCTCAGTCTTCATCTGTGTTACTGAAGTCATAGTCAAGTATATACAATCTGTATACCAGAAATAATAGGACCTTTAATATACTCTAAGCCCATATATATGTATATATATGTATATATATATATATATTCAATATATATTGAATAGGTAGACACTGTATAACAGATCTGAAAGTGATAGTATATGCTTCAAATTAATTTATATTTTTATTATATGCTAACTTATACAACTTGTGGAACTGTTAGAAGAATTTTATGAGGATTTGGCATTGCAAAAATTGCTACCAAAATTTACATACTTCTTGACTTTTAAAATTGCAATAACATCCTACTCTGGCACTTTAAAATAATAGTTTTTTTATTTCCTTTTATGACTTCTGCAAGTTGCTCCTAATTCTTGTTTGCTTTTTCAGATTTTATCTTTTCAATTTATTTATTTTATGGTACTCTTCCTTGATAATTTACCCTACTGTCCACATTTTATAGCAATCTTTTCCAAATTTTTGCATGCATATAGCTCTTTATATAACCACTTAGATTTTATCAAATTTTTCCACATATTTTCTTTGTTATTAATATAACAGGGATCATATTTTTGAGATATGAAACTAATACCTTTTCATTCTCAGTAAACCTTGCTCCTTTAACTCACTATTTTCATGGAAGAGTAAATTTATACAGTTAAGAATGAAAGGGGTCATTTCTGTTGTTCTGTTTTAAATTAAATGTGTTTGAGTGCCTAGGGAGACATTAGTTTAGAAAACTCTATTTATTGAGGAGGATTTTTTTTTTCTAAATATAAGACCCTTCTTTTTATGTATTAAGGATTGGGCCAGGAAAGGTAAGCTTGGAATCTTAGTATGAGCCAAAGTTAAGTGTAAGGAAAGAAATGTGAAAGTAAGAAAGACCCATTGCCATGAAAAAGAAAGATAACTCAGGCAACTGTTGAGAGCATAGAGCCCTAAAGGTGAATAAATTGAGAAAGGCAAAATCTCAGATGTTAGCATTTTCTATAGTCTCACCTCCAGTGATCTTTAAAAGAACCTGTAGAACAAAGCACAACTTTGGGAGAAGATGTTTCTCCTTCCCCGGACTTTCCCCGCACAGGAGAGCAGATGTGGAAAAACTGGTACCAAGGTCAAGGTGTGGGTGCCTCTGATATAGCATCCTTCCTCCTTACTACCTTTGGCTGGCCTGCAGAAGACTCCAATTTCCTTTCTTACCCAAATCGGGGAGGGGCTGAGTATATAACTGCACTACATTTCAAAGTGCTTTTATCTAAATGAAGGAACGCTTTCTAAAAGGCCAGGTACATTCTTGTTTTATTAAAAGGTTCAATCTGCAGCTTAAAAGAACTAACCACGCAATATTCTAGACAGAAGAGACATAGACTTCTTTGGAAGTAGATCTTTGTGTTAGCCAGAGTTTTAGGTTCCAAAAAATCTACACAACTTCCAGTGGATCTTGTTCCATGAGATGTAACATCCATGAATATTTTATGGGGATGCCTGGGTGGCTCAGTCGGTTAAGCGTCTGCCTTCAGCTCAGGTCATGATCCCAGGGTCCTGGGATCGAGCCCCGCATCGGGCTCCCTGCTCAGCGGGAAGCCTGCTTCTCCTTCTCCCACTCCCCCTGCTTGTGTCCCCTCTCTCACTGTCTCTTTTGCTGTCAAATAAATAAATAAAATCTTAAAAAAAAAGAATATTTTATGAATTCTGACTAGAAAAATATTTTCCTGTCCCTGACTTGTGATTTGGATCTGTTCTGCAAACTCATGCCCGGAGACTGTGCATGTGGATTGCATGAACTTCCTCTGTAGAATTTTGGTAATTGCTGGGTGTACGGTGGCAAATACACAAGAAGATCATCTGACAACACAGTGTCATTGTAGGAAAAGTCTACAAAGGACCAACTGCTACAACTGACTCAGTTCTTCACTGCATTTTCTCCCTTTCCTTTCTCCTCACTTTCTTCTTGGATGACAACTGAGCAGAGGGGCAGCATACAAATCATTCCTTTAATCATTCAGCAAGCAATCATTGTGTACATACCATGTATTAGACACTGTTCTAGATATTTGAAATACATCGATGAATAAAAAAGACAAAAAGGGAAATGGAAACTGCTACACACCTATTAGAAAGGCCAAAATCCAATACCAAAGGCTGGCAAGGGTGTAAAGATACGAGAACTCTTCCTATGCTGCTGATGAGAATGCAAAATGGTACAGCCACTTTGGAAGATAGTTTGGAGATTTCTTTAAAAAACATAATTGTACCATATGATCCAGCAATCATGCTTCTTGGTATTTACCCAAGGGCTTTAAAAACATATCCACACAAAAACCTGCAGAAAGATGTTTATAATAACTTTATTCATAGTTGTTAATACTTGGAAGCAACTAAGATGTCTTTCAGTCAGTGAATGAATAAATGTATACTAGGTCCCATCTAGATAATGGAATAGTGTTTAGTGCTAAAAAGAAATGAGCTATCAAGCCATGGGAAGACATGGAGGAGTCTTAAATGCATATTACTACATGAAAGCAGCCAATCTGGAAAGGCTACCCACTGTATGATTCCAACCATAAGACATTCTGGAAAAAGCAAAATAATGGAGAAAATAAAAAGATCAGTGTTCATCAGGGATCAGGCGGGGGTGGGGAGAGGGATGAACAGGCAGAGCACAGAGAATTATTAGGGCAGTGAGAATACTCTGTATGATACCTTACTGATGCACATATGTCATTACCCATTTGTCCAAATCCCTAGAATGTAAAGCACAGAGGGTGAACAGTAATGTAAACAATAGACTTTGGGTAATTCTGATGTGTCAATGTGGGTTCACCAATTGCAACAAATGTACCACTCTGGTGGGGGATGTTGCTAATGGGGGAAGTTTCGCATGTATGGGTTCATGGGGTATAGAGGAAATCTCTGTTTTTTCCTCTCATTTTTGCTGTCAATCTAAAATTGCTCTAAAATAATCAAGTCTTAAAGAGTGTGGGGTGGAGGGAGAAGAAATGAAGACCAAAGCCTGTAGGCAGATACTTCCCATCCACTGTAATAAGCAAGAGGACAGTGAAATGACCGGAGGCACTGCCTTGTTTACCTGTGCATCCCCAGTGCCTAAAACAGCACCTGGACCATTATAGATGCTCAATAAATATTTGTTGAATGCATGGTTGATTATACATTTTTTCCTGAACCCAAATGCTACCCAGGGAGAAAGACTGAAAAAAATATTGCATTATTACCATAAAAATCTGAGTTATTACCCAACCATGCTTAAGTATTAAGCCTCAAAAAACTTAGGCAGTATAAAATAAAATAAAATCCAGTGTTTTCTGCCCACAGCAGGAACTGGAAATCAAGAAAAACTGACACTAGATATGACTTCAGATGTCTATTTATTTTTCACTTTTCACAGGACCACTTAGATATTTTGGGATATTTTGCCCTTTTCCTTGGGCATTTTTTTCTAGATCAGGTGGCACAATCAAAATCTCAAAGTTGATGTTCCAGAGCTACTTCTTTCTGTCAGAATAACTTGAAATAAGTCACATGACAAATGAGCAATTGGGTCCTCACGCTTGTACTACAATGTTGATAATAAGAACACTATTCACCTCAATTGAAACAAATAATGAACTTTAAATTAGATGTGGAAAACACAGAAGAATTTAAAACAGGAACAATCCATTTCCTTGTGTCATTTTTCTATAGGAGAACTCATCAACTCAAGTGCAGATATGAAGAACTAAATAAGTGATTTTACCAGATGGATTGTAAGGAAAAATAATTTTATATGAAAAAGAGAAACTATCATTTATAGTGTTACTTTTAGTTGTGGAAGATGAACAGTTACAAAAATAAAATCAAAATGAATAACTTTTCAAATATAGCAGAAGTTTCTTTCTTCTTATAAAACAGTCTTAAGTGAAATTCATTTGAGGACCAGTCTCATGGAGACTTTACCATCATTAACCCATCATTTCCAGGGTTACCTGGGGAAGGATCTCCTTTCCAGCCAGACACATAGGAAATAGCCATGGAGTAGTACACTGAAGAGGTCATTAGGGGCCAAGCCTGAAAGTGTCATATGTCACTTCCACTGAGAGATCATTGGCTAGAAACAGTCATATGGCTATGTAGTGAGGCTACTGAATGCTGCCCGCTGTATTTTGATGAGCACCACAGTGCCTACCACACAATCTTTAGGAATTCTTCACTCTCAGAATGTCACTACTTGTCATTCATATAATTTTTGTGATAATTTCCAGTTTATTCCTCTAATCCCTGCACTAGAATCTCAACGCCTTGACAGAGGGAGTGTAGATTTTTATTTTTGGTTTATTTTTGTGTCTCCAGAGACTAGTACTGTTTTTGGCCTGTCAAAGATAATTTATGAATAAGTAAAATAAAATAATAAAACAAAACAGCATTTAAATCTTACACAGTAATCCTTTTTTTAAAGATTTATTTATTTTAGATAGAGAGACTGTGTGCGTGCGTGGATGGGGGAGGGGCAGAAGGAGAGGGAGAGAGAGAATCCTCAAGCAGATGCCACACTGAGCAGGGAACCAGACCCGGGTTCTGTCTCACAACCCATGAGATCATGACCTGAGCCAAAACCACTTAACCCACTGAGACACCCAGGCGCTCCTCTCTACATAGTGATCCTTAATGGCTGGGGCTGAGGGCAGGGAGTGTGATGGGAAGGGTTAGTGGATATAGTTATTAACAGAATCAACCTTTCTTCAAAATAAATATGGACTCTTTCCCAAGTTCTGATAGATATCAAAAAACTACTTCCCTGATTAGGAGGGTGGGGAGGGTTGCTGGTGGAGACTGCCTGCAAAGCAAGTGAGGAAAATCTTTATGGTAAAGAAAATGTTCTCTATTCTGAATGGGGGTAGTAGATTACTTTGGTCAAAACTCATCTAAATGTACATTTAACATCTGTGCATTTTATTGTTTTCAAATTATACCTCAATAAAATTGAAAAAAAATCACAATTAAAAAATATGGCTAAGAAGCAAAAATTAAGAAGAATATGGAAACTTCTCACTGAATCCAATCAAATATTCTCTAGTTCAACAAGTCAGTTTGTAGAAAGTCCCCAGCAGGATACTCTATACAATGTTGCATTGGCAGTACTCAGTTCCATGACTTAAGTACTTGTTATAACTTAAGGTTTCTTAGGGTAGAGAGGATCTATTAGACCTAATCATCTTAATCTCTATACCATCAGCTGTGACAAGGACAGCAGTGCTGAAGAAGTCTTCATGAACAATGAAGATCAAACTTCATTTAAGGAGCCCTCCCACATTTAGGAAAAAACCTTATGGTTTTTTTTTGTTTGTTTGTTTGTTTTGACAGAAACCCAGATTGTCACACAAAATCTATGTGCATCACCAGGGTAGCAAATATTGAGAAAAAGTAGGTATATCCCCCCCCCACAAGTATATTGTGTATGCGTATATAATGTATTTAACAGATAGAATTCTTACCAAGTTTTCTGAAAGTACATTTGGAACATTTCATGGCAGCTAGAATATAAGAGAAACGTGAGACTTACCCAGAACTATCTCATGAAGATTTTGAGCAGCAAGTAACAAGATTGTTGCTCCAAAATTATAACAATGAAACAGCCAGAGAAGCTGTCAGAATGAGAGATAGACCCGGCCTGTCAGTTTAGAGCCTACACCATGCATTCCACATCCCCCAAAGGATTAGGGGATACACATGAAATTAATGACAACGCCACTCACCACTGAAAAGTGGTTTGCAGACCGCTTCCTCTCCTATTGAGTAAGTCATTGTTGAAGGTTTGTGATTCACAGCATTAGCTCTATTGTGACAACAAAGAAGCAAATAAACTGGCAAAACCAAACAAAAGCATAATCTCTTCCATATCCTTCATTTTTATTATAATGCATGCAGTCTCATAAAAGCAAAGACATGCCATACGTTAAACTAATGTCCCAGACAAAGGAACATATAATGCAACAGATTTACAGAATATCTGGCCTTCAGTAGAAAGAATCTCTCAACTACATAATTTCTTTTAATGTGAAGAGATGCTTCCTGCTCATTTAGTGCGAAAAATCTCTACTGATATTTAACTCTCTGAATTTCAATGAAAATATCCAAATGCACTAATTGCACATATTTTTGATGGTGGTTTTTTTAAATATTTTATTTATTTATTTGACAGAGAGAGACACAGCAAGAGAGGGAACACAAGCAGGGAGGAGTGGGTGAGGGAGAAGCAGGCTTCCTGCGGAGCAGGGAGCCCGATGCGGGGCCCGATCCCAGGGTCCTGGGATCATGACTTGAGCCGAAGTCAGACGCTTAACGACTGAGCCACCCAGGCACCCCAGATGGTGATTTTGAATATAACTCGGAATAATCCAGTTTAGTCCATGATAGAACAACGTTTCTTAAATTAATTTTTATTCTGAGTGCTTTTCAATTTTCTTTTCCTGCTAACATGCCTTCAAAAAGTGAACCACTGTTCAGGATATCATATCCTGAGTATCACCCCTGTCTATGAAAAGAAAATTTGATTTAATCACATCTCTTCTTGACTCTTCACACTTTCCTCATTTTATTTGATTCTAGTTCAGGCAAAAAGCTGCTGCTGATAAATGTTCTCCTTCAATTTGTATAGTTTATATTTTTCTATCAAGCTCTCAACTGTGTTTTTCATTTGAACAATCTTTTTGACTAAAACTCATAAAAATGAGTCATACGATGGTGAGCGATTGACTAGTTTCAGATTTTGAAAAACTAATAGCAATAACATAAAAATATCAATGCATGTAGTGCTTAACAGTACAGAAATTGCCTTTCTATTCAGTATCATGCTGTTTTAATTATTATAAGTTTAAAATGATAGAGCTAGAGAAATATAATCCCTCTTTCTCTTTCCGCCTCTCTATTTTCAGGACATTTCTGGCAATTTTATTCCTATTTTAACTTTGGAATCAATTTGTCTAGTTTCCAAAAATATTCTGTTGGTATATTTACTAGGATAACATTAAATTTATAGATTAATTTCAGGGAAAACTGGACCATAAGACCATAAGAACTTATGATGTCTCATATTCTTTTCTAAGAATGTGTCTTTTGGGATGCCTGGGTGGCTCAGTCGGTTAAGCCTCTGCCTTCAGCCCAGGTCATGATCCCAGGGTCCTGGCATTGAGTCCCACATCGGGCTCCCTGCTCAGTGGGGATCCCGCTTCCTCCTCTGCCCCTCCCTCTGCTCATGCTCTCTCTCTCTCTCTAGCTTTCTCTCTCTCTGACAAATAAATAAAATCTAAAAAAAAAAAATGTGTCTTTCCTTCTGCTAAAGCCTTCGTTTATGTTTCTCAGTGGCATGGATAGTTTTCTTCAAATAAGATTTTATATGTTTCTTGTTAAGTTTCATATTTTATTTTTTGATGTTTTACTCTTCTACCTAGTTATTGTCCATGAGAATCCCATTTATTCCTATGTATCAATTTTATACCGAGCCCTGTAACTGCTTTGTCTTATTATTTATAATAATGTAAGACAATTATTACATATAATAGTCTTCTAATTGGTCCTTTTAGATTTTCCAAGGGGAAAAAAAAATATTATTCTCAAGTACTGATAATTGTAAATTCTCCTTTCCAGTTTTGTTTCTAAATTCATCCCCCAATGTATTCTCCAATATCATTGGCTAATACCTCCAGAAAAATTTATAATCAAAATATTGATAACAAATTTTGTTACTTTATTACTGATTTTAAAGAGAATGCTTCTAATGTTTCCTCAATTGGCATATATATACTATTTTTGCATATACATATAAACATCATCATATAAAAATTATCTTATATTATTATGACTTTTAAATCAATAATAGATGTTGGATTTTACTAAAAATTTTTACCTCTAATGAGATTTATATGACTGTCTCTTTTGACTCACTAAATATGTTGATTTATATTTATAGCTGTCCTAATATTTAACCACATGAACATTCCAGGAATAAACTGCACTTGCTTTACTATTTATTAAATAAACAGCTGAATTTTGCTACTTATTTTTAAAATGTCTTTATTTTAATATGTTTGAAAGGTCTGTGGTTTGCTTTTGTGTATCTTTAATGGGATTTTGGTATCAATGTGATACATACATTCTAAAAGAGATAGGAAATTTTCTTTTCTTTTCTTTTTTTCCTGTGGTCTGAACAATTGAAGTTTAATTGCAGTTATTTATTACTTGAAGTTTTGGAAGAATTGCCTTGTGAGACCATCTGGATAATGGCTATTTGGCAACTTTATTTCTTGAATGGTGAATCATGTATGTAGTTGTCTAGAGGCACTTTTTCTGGTTAGTTTTGGTAGGTTTTATTTTCCAAGAAAAGCATTCATTTCATTCCTGTTGTTGAACTAATTTGAAAAGATTTGAAAAGATTAGTTGTTTAGAATTCTACTAATTTCTATAATGTTTGTTGTTATTTCTTTATTGTCATTGATAAGGTTAGAAAACTGCCCTGTTTATGCATGTTATCAATTTTATTCATGAAAAAGAGCAATAGGCTTGATTTATTGGTTCTAACATTTAACTGCTTAAATTTATTTTTTTTTGTTGTTTTTCGCTTCTTTCCTTACCATTGTTTTATCTTTTTTCAAACATTCAAAATTGATTGCATGCTGCTTTTGATATTATGTATTATGTTTCCTCTGTGCACTATTTTAGCTGTGTTTTTCTTAAGTTTAGAAATGTAAATTTTAATTGATGTAATTTTCTAAATCATTTCCAATTTGATTTTTTGGTGCATAGATAATTGGCTGGTATGCCTTTACCCATTTATTAATTTTTAGTTGATATAAATATCTTTGTGTTAAGAATGTTTTTTACAGAATATTGTGCTTTGTAGTCTAACACAAAAATGTTACTCTTTTTTTTTTTTTTTTAGGATTTTATTTATTTGAGAGAGAGAGATAACGAGAGAGCAAGAGCAGGGGGCAGAGGGAGAAGCAGGCTCCATGCTGAGCCGGGAACCCATTGTGTGGTTCTCTCCCAAGGTCCTGGGATCATCACCTGAGCTGAAGGCAGACACTTAACCAACTGAGCCACCCAGGTGCCCAAAAATGTTATTCTTTTAATAAATAGTGTAGTTAAATTACAGTTATGTTTGTTTGTTTTTTTTAAGATTTTTTATTTATTTATTTGACAGAGAGAGACACAGCAAGAGAGGGAACACAAGCAGGGGGAGTGGGAAAGGGAGAAGCAAGCTTCCTGCTGAGCAGGGAGCCTGATGCGGGGCTCGATCCCAGGACCCTGGGATCATGACCTGAGCCAAAGGCAGACGCTTAACGACAGCCACCCAGGCGCCCCTACAGTTAGTGGTTTGACATGTTTTTGCCATGGCTATTCAAATTCTGTTTAGATTATCCTATATATTGTTTCCTTTTGTGATTTTGATATTAGTTAGTTTCATTTTTTTCTTATTTTTTTTAATTTAATCTCCTTTTTAGACAATGTCTACTAACTTCCTACTACAGGCTAAGGCATTATTCAGTGTTTCTATTTCCTTTTCCCTCTCTTTTTATTCCCTGTATTTCCCTATCTTGATTATTTTTATGCATTAAAATACACATGTAACTTTATTTATACCATTAAATGGTATCATTTAACTTGTATTTATGAAACATGAAACAGTCATCCTATTCACCATAGTTCCCATCGTTTTCCTTCTACTATAATTTTAGCCATGTCATCCCTACATTTTCAGGGCATGTAATATTTTCATTTTATGTATAATCATATTTGCCACAATTGTTTTTATCCTGGCTTTTTAGGTAAATTAATTTAATGCCCATTGTTAGTTCTTTTGCCATAGTGTCCTTGATGCTTAAATAAATTTTACGGAGAATATTTAGATTACCCATTCCTACTTCCAAGGCTTTGTACACACTGCTGTCCTGCTTCCGGTGGTGGATGATGCAACAAGGCATCAGGAGCCCAGAATAATTTTGTTCCCTTTAGAGATGACTTGATCTTTTTTGCTTGGATTCCAAAATATTTTTTTTCCTGTTTATTCAAAGTGCAGTGAAATCTACTAGACTATATTTCAGTGTTCCTATAATGATTGTTCCGTGTCAATTTCTCTTGTGATAGGGGTCTTTTCTTTATATATTCACATATTTTATTTTTGTAAAGTTTATATTATTTTTATTTTATTTGGGAAGGTTTTGTTTTATTATACCTCTGAATAGTTGTACTGCTTTCTTGTCTAGTAATTATTTTGTATTCTTTTGGGACACCAACTTTTCGAAATGAAATACCATTTGCTTTTCTTTCCTATCATTCATTGTTCTCTATTTTTAAAAAACTTTTGTCATTTTGTCATTCATCTATGTTTTTTGTTTGTTTGTTCCAATCCTATCCTCCATGTCAGTTATTGTGTTTTCAGCAGCGTCTGATTCATTAGTTGATAAATCCAATGAGGATTCATTTCCTTGATGGTTTTGTATACATGTGGATCTATGTTTGCTCCCGTGCTTTGCCTGTTCATATTTTATTTTCTTTTGAATTCTCACCATAAATCCCTGAGATTTCTGAACTATATTTTGTGTTTTTGTTTTTTTTATTAAGGTGGTCACTTGAGAACGCTTCTTTGCAAATATGGCTTCTGTTTGTGACTCTTCTTTTAGGCCTGTCTTGTATGAATCCTGAGGCTTTATTTCTAGAGCAGTTCCTCTAGGGTTTAGATGTTGAACTAAGTTTCTAAACTATTGTTTGATTGGTCAATTGTTCACAGAGTAGACCATTATTTGGAGAATGTGCTTTGGTTCTTTTTCTGAATTCTAAAACTGAGGGAATCTGTTATTAGTTTCCTAAGACTGCCATAATAATTACCACAAACTGGTTGACTTAAAACAACTGAGATATATTATCTCAGATCACTATGTGCCAGAAATCTGAAATCAAAGTGTCGGTAGGGCCATGGTTCCTCTGATGTCTCTTGAGGAGGACCCTTCTTTTTCTCTTCCAGCTCTGGTGGGTCCTGGCATTTGGCTTGAGGTAGCATAACTCCAGTCTTAACCTTCATGACCTTCTCCCCCTTGTATTTTTCCCTTCATTTAAAAGGACACCTATCATTGGATTTTGATCTTATCTTGAGATCGTTAATTTAGTCACATCTTCAAAGACTCTTCCAAATAAGGTCACATATATAGGTTCTGAGTGCACATATTGTTTTGAGGTCCTCTATTCAATCAACTATAGGATCTTAGTGTGTTTCTATCTGCCCTTCTGACTGGCAAAAATGGTCATTCTCTCTTCATAATTTATGGTTTGATGTTATAAACATCTCTATGTTTTATTGGAACATGAGTCTTATTTTTCTTTCTTATTACTTTTTTCAAGTTTTATTGAGCTATAATTGACATATAACAATGTATAAGTTTAAGGTGTACAAGGTGTTGATATGCTGTAAGTATATATATCAAAATGATTACCATCATAACATTAATTAACACCTCCATTCCATTACATGATTACCATTTCTTTTTTGAGGCGAGAACACTTAAGATTCACTCTCTGTGATATTCAGGTATACACTATAGTATGATTATCTTTAATCACTCTTCTGTACAATAGACAGCCAATTAAAGAAATTATTGACAGGGAACGGTTTACTAATGCCATATTCTTTATTGTTTTCCAGCCGTTTTATAGTTTCTTTCTCCTTTTTTTTCCTCTCTTACTATCTTTCTTTGTGACTTGATGATTTTCCACAGTGGTATGCTTTAATTTCTTTCTCTTTCTCTTTTGTGTATCTACTGTAGATTTGGGGTGTTTGTGTGGTTACCATGAGGCTTACAGAAAACATCTTATGGAAATACAGTTTACTTTAAGCTGATAGCAACTTAAATTTATTACATATAAAAGCTGGACCCTTTCATTCCATTCCCTCCACATTTTGTGCTTTTGATATCAGAGTTTGCATACTTTTATATTGTGTATCCATTAGCATTATTGTATCTATAGCTATATTTAATACATGTGTCCTTTATCCTTTATATTAGAGTTAAGTGATTTACACACAGTATTGGAATATTCTGAATTTGACCAAACACTTATCTCTCCCATGTGTTTACATGCATTTGTTTTCATGTTACTAATTAGCCTCCTTTCAATTCAGCTTGAACAACTCTTTTCAGCATTTCTTGTAAGGCAGGTCTACTGGTGATGAAAGTCCTCAATTTTTGTTTCTTTGGGGAAGGCTTTATCTCACTTCTAAAGGACAACTTTGTCAGGGAAAGTATTCATAGTCGGCAGTGTTTTTCTTCCAGTACTTGGAATATATTTACTCAGGCTCTCCTGATGAGCACGATTTCTGCTGAGAAAACCACTGACAGCCTTATCGGGGTTCCCTAATAAATGACTAACTTCTTTTTCACTTTATCTTTGATTTTTTTTTTAAGATTTTATTTATTTATTTGACAGAGAGACAGCAAGAGCAGGAACACAAACAGGGGGAGTGGGAGAGGGAGAAGCAGACTCCCCGCCCAGCAGGGAGCCTGATGCAGGGCTCAATCCCAGAACCCTGGGATCATGACCTGAGCTGAAGGCAGAGGCTTAACCCACTGAGCCACCCAGGTGCCCCAATCTTTGATTTTTTTATAGTTTTATTAAAATATGTCTTGAGGAAAATCTTTTTGCATTGAATTTGTTTGGGGGACATGCAAGCTGCATGAACTTGGCTTCAAGGGCTGTTGATGTACTCAGTGGTGCCTCAGGTTCAGGGTTAGCGGCCAGAACAGGCAGTGGTGGTGGCTGGAGATGATGGTATGCACACACTTGGCCGTGGGGACTGGCTGAAGATGTCCGTGTGGTGGCTACAAGGGCAGCTGCAGGTGCAGGTGCAGTGGTGGGGGAGGCGGTCCGCAACAGGGATGGGGACCAACTGGGGGTGTGAGAGCCGCTGTGGGAGCCCTAGGTGTCAGCGCAAACTTGCATGACCAGCTAGCTGCAGGTGCAGATATGAGAGTGGGGGCCAGTGATGGGAGTCAGGTCAAGCAGCATGCACGTGTGGAGCTGCAGGGGCTAGTTGCTGGCACACGTGCTGGTGCAGGCTTGTGACAGGAATTGGGACCATCTCCAGGTGTCAAGGCAGCTGTGTGGGCCTGGGTTGTTGACATGGGCTTATATAGCAGTGGGTACTAGCCACGGGTGTGACGGGAGGCAGGGCCAGATCCAGGCCCACGGCAGCTATGGGGGCCTTGGCCATAGATATGCAATCACACAACTATAAGTGCTAGCCATGGGAACACACATGGCAACGGGGGTCAGTTGTAGGGGCCTGAGCCGGCATCTGGCATGCACAGTCTCAGAGGCTGGGGCTGGCTCCTGGCCCCTGGTGCTCCTTGCCCCAGGGTGAGGTGGCAGAGGGAGCAGGAAGAGACGAAGGCAGGTGGTGTCTGCAAACAAAAGAAAACTTCTGGGGCAAAAATCTCAGTAGTGAAATCTGCAGGGGTCTGGGGTGGCTGTGGCAGCCACTGGTTTCCTCAGTGGCAAAAGCTGCTGGGGTCCTCTGTGGAGCAGCCTGCTATGATCCACGACAAGTTCCTCAACGATGAAAGATAAGGGAGAGGGAGGTCTGCAACATTGGGAAAGGCTGTTCAGGTCTGTGGGGTAGGCTGCTGGGGTCTTCTGCTGAGCAGGCCAGTGGGAACCGTGTGGCTTTGGCTACTGGGCTGATACGGGCAGTCCCTGCCCTTCTTCCTGTTCCTAGCTGTCTCTAGATAGCTTTGCTCGTCTCTGGGTGGGATAAACGTGGACTGGCATTTAGTGCAGTGCCCTGAAAGGCTGGGAAAGCTGGTTGGTTGCTCACCAGGTTCTCCTTTTCCCAGTTAAGGGAAGTCGCTTGTGCCAGGAGTTCCCTCTTGCTACTGAGCAGAGCTGGCCTGGGGAATGGGATTGAAGCGTATCGAGACTGTTCTTCCTACCCTTTTGCTGTAGCTCTTCTTGAGTTTTTTGCTCTGCTGTGTTGCTGAACCTTCTTAAATGGACTCCTGAGCTCTCGCAGAGCTGTTTTCATTTGTGGATGGTAGAATGATTGTTCTTCGTGGGGGGATGGAGGCTAGGGTCTCCTACTCCACCCTCTAGTTGACACTACTACTTCTCTGATTACTTTTGTTGATTTTGAGGTGATATGCAAAAAAGGGAGAGACTTCTGTCATTAAGCCACTATTTTAAAATTCTTAGTCTCCCTTTTTTTTAAACATGGAGTTCAACTTTACAGAGGTAATGCAATCAATTGAATAGATATACTTTAACTTTTTGTGTGCAAATCTATCTCCAGCCTGCAACCATAAGTTATATTCCCTTTATATTAAGAATGAATAATTGTAAATAGATGGGTCACCACCACTTTTCTACAACATTCCTTTCCCAGGAATATTGCCACATTTTTCCCCTGGTGTTTCCAGATGTTTTTGCTCTCCACGTATCAAAACCTACATTATTAATATATTCTTCTGTGTATTTAATCTTAAATCCTCTGGAACACAGGCACTACTCCAATTACCACAATTTTTCTGTATTCTGTACAGAATTCCCCCATATTGAATTTCTTAAATACATTCTGCAGACTCATTAGCCACATTTTCTAATTCCTACTTCTTGATAGTCTTCTACCTTCCATTCCCATTATTTCATCAAACGGCTCTGACCAAGGCTATGAATAGCTTCCAAACTGATCAAGCCAGTGGATGCTTTCTGGTTCTCCTTTTATATGACTTTGTACCACATTTGGCACTGTCCACTAACCCATCTCTCTTTAAATCTTGTTATTCCCTTGGTTCTTATATTAAGTATACATTGTATGTAACAACTTACCTCAAGACTTAGTGACTTGGAGCTACAAACATTTGTTATCTCACAGTTTCCGTGGGTTAGGAATTTGGGAGTGGCACAGATGGTGGTTCATGAGGTTGCAGTCAGGATGTTGGCAGGGACTACGGTCTTCTGAAAGCTTAGTTAGGGCTAGATGATTTGCTTCCAAGATGGCTTACTTGTGTGGTTATTGGATGGAGGCCACAATTCCTTACTCTGTGAACATCTTCTTATAATGTGACAGCTGGCTGCCCTCAGAGTGAGTGACTCAAGAAGTGAGTGACTAGGGAGCCACAGTACCTTTCATGATCTGGTCTCCCAAATCACACCACATCACTTCAGCTTTATTCCCAGTCATTAGAAGTGAATCACTAAGTCTAGCCACACTCAAGAGGAGGGAAATCAGGTTCTACTTCTTGAAGGAAAGGGTATCAAAGAATTTGGGGACTTATTTTAAAATCACTACAATCTTCTAATCATAATGTTCTAAGAACTCTTTCATGGAATCTCTGGATGCTCCTTTTCCATATGTACCTTTTCCTCACTTCTTTTCTACACGCTAACGGAACGTTGATGTACCTCAGAGATTTGCTCCAGGTGCTCTTTGACTACCTGTCCATTCCACAGAATCCATCCTGGTATTATGATATATAGATATCTAAATGGAAGAAAATGCAAATTATCATTGTGGTTTAGATGTGTCTACCTAAAATGAGAAACCCAGACAAATAGTAGGGTCATAGTAACTCATCCTGGGCATCAGGTTGGGATAGACAGGGAGAGTTGGGGGAATACAACATATTTATACAACATATACCACATATAGGTATAAAAGCCTCATCCTACCATTTATTTCCTTTTATTGTTGGTAGTCACAGTATTTATTCTAATTAGAAATTTCAAAGCATTGTAAGAGATGAGTAGTTTTTACTTATAATTTCTTTTGTCTGTTTTTCAAAAATGAGACATAGACTAGAACAGTTTGAAAAGTACAGACTTAAAGAATGTTGCTTGCCAAGGCTAATTGCTTTTCGATAATGCTACACATTATTTAAGCGGCAATATTTGGAAGGAAGTAATAACAAAATATTATGCATATTCCTATTTTTTGCTTAAAGAAAATGGGTAGACCTTAATGAATTTACCCTTTAGAATGGCCCAGGAAATGTCTGAAGAATACAAATTGTCTAACAGTAGAGAAAAGGGTAGTTAGCAATTATTGTTAAAACCTTTGCCTCTCTGCTCTCATATTTTAATGCTAAGGCATCTGGAAAATTTAACCTTTTCCCCTCAGGCAATATTTTGTCTTGATATTCTAGATCCCTGAATCTTTGTGAAAAGATCACTATCCTTTATCTCTTTTCAGTGAATTTTCAAAGGACACAAGCCTCAAATTTATACTCCAAACCAGCCCTGGGGTCATCAGTTCTCTCAGTTTTGCACTTCTAAGTTGCTATACTTCATCACTCAAACTACAGGCTCCATATTACCTACCCGAACATTTCTTTGTTTTCTAAGTGGTTTTATTTTTTTCTGGCACAAATACCAAGGCAACAATGTTGACTCTGCACACTGATGGTTATTTTTAACTTTCTCCAGTTAAAATAAATAGTCTAGATATATGCCAAAGTAACTCTAGCAAAAACAAAAAAAATAAAGCCCAAAAAACCAAAATGAAAACCCCCCACAAACATTCCTTTGGCAGTTTAGTAATGTATGTTTAATGCATTTTCTTTCCATTTGCAAGATTCACCGTAGGAATATTAGCTTTTTAATTTTCTCCCAGGTATAGAATAAAAATGTCAAGAGGTTATTTCAGGGCAAATTTTTGGAGAATAATTTGAATTAACATAAAGTTAACATTTCCTAAATGGTCATTTCAGAAACTAGACAATTAACCTTTAGAAAAGACAAAAAAAGAAATATATTGTAACTTTGTTCTAGTATTATTGGCTAAAGACAGAACTTGGAATAAGAAGCACATCTCCTGGACCAACTAAAAACAGTACTATTTATCAGAAACTAATACAACTTCATAGTAAAACACTCCTACCTATAAGGTAAACCCATTCAATGGAATCTATTAAAAAGTGTTAGCTAGAGTTATGAAATAAAATGGCATGAAAAATAAAGATATATATTTTTCAAGTTAAATTAGAACATTTTTTTTAGAAGAGGTTGTGGAGTCTATAGAAGGGACAGGATGTAAAGGGAAAGTATGATATTAGAGTGATTAACAATTTTAAAGGAGAATGATAAAAACTTCTAAAATTAAAATATTCTTCTGCAAAAAAATTATGTGGAAGACTATAGATCACATGGAACCTTCTACACATGAACTAAATAACCTGCTTTTAAAATTGAACTCAGACTCAGGTGCATCAATGACGATGCTACAACATTGAGTGTTAACTAACATGGGCTGAGGTGGTAAGGGTTGCAGATGGGGGAGGAAACACAGAGGCCATCCTTTGGAATCTGAAATGTTGACTGAAGGTTAAAAAGTAACTCATGCAAGGGGGAATTTGCCTCTTGTAGACTATCTGGGCACTGAAATCTATTCCAGTAGATAGCTGAAGCCAGCTGTAGACTTAAGTGCTAAGACAGTCCGTTCTAATGAAGTGCTGAGGTGATGGATTAGGTCTGGGAGCCACTGGTACAGGCATTCACAGAGCCTCAAGCTCAAGGCTTGGATGCCACACATGAGCAAGCTGATAGAAGTCCTTGTGCTTCCTCTAATATGAAGCCCAGAGGACTGGATCCCTCCTCCAGAGTGTGAATTCTTGTCCCACTGTTTAACCATGTGCAGACTTTGAGGGTGACCAGCAACAGGGAAACTATATAAATGCTGCTCTTGTCTCTTTATTTTCCCCAGTACTATTGTTTCAGGTTTCATGTGCTCATTTGCTAGTCAGTCAGCCTTCTTTTATTTTATTTATTTATTTATTTTTAAAGATTTTATTTATTTATTTGAGAGAGAGAGAGCATGAGAGCGGGGAGGGTAACAGGGAGAAGCAGACTCCCTGCCGAGCAGGGAGCCCGACGCGGGACTCGATCCCGGGACTGCAGGATCATGACCTGAGCCGAAGGCAGTCGCTTAACCGACTGAGCCACCCAGGCGCCCAGCCAGTCAGCCTTCTTTGCTTAATAGCCTTGTGGATAAGTAAGGTGACATGCTGGTGCTGTTCACTTCTTCAGAAATTATACCTATTATGAATACCTCAAGAATGAATTGAGAATGTGTCAACATATAAGATAATATGATTATTATTAAGATGTTGCAATAGTTAGGACTTACTATCATATTTTCATTACTAGATTTTGAACTCTTAGAACAAATCAAATTGTTCATATTTACATTATGTTACCACATAAACTATTGGGGTGGACAGACTCTAAGGCAGCTCCCCTTTCTGTTGTTCTTGCTTTTGCACACAAAATGTGATCCCCTCTCCTTGAGTGTAGGTGGGCTCAGTGATCTGTTGCTAAACAATAGAATGTGATAAAGATCATGGGATGTTATCTCCATGATTGTGTGCCTTAAGATCATGGCTGCCATCTCACTTGATGACACATTCTATTGGCTTTTGCTGTGGAGTAAACTGCCAAATAGACAAACCCAGGTGTCAAGAAATTGAGGGGGGCCTCTAGGTGGCAGCAAGAAGGGAGCTGAGATGTCCAATTGGTCAGAACACAACAAAATCCTGCCCCAAACCACTTAAGCTTAGAAACCAACCCTTCTTCACTTGAGCCTTATTATAAGGCCCCAGCCCCGGCGGGCACTTTGCACCTTTGTGGAGAAGTTGACGCAGAGGACCCAGGCAAGCCATGTCTAGATTCCTGACCCACAATAACTGTGTTAACTTATAATGCAGCAATAGGTAACTAATACAAATATATTTTATTTAGTCATACGTGGCTCTATGTGCTTTGTTTTATGAAATGACTGATTTTTATTGATACCACCTCTTTAACTTATTAGATGGAAACATATAGGCAAATACGAATATTTGTTATTCAACAAGATCCAACATGAAGACTTTTTTATTCATTTAAACCTAGCGAAGCTCAAAGAACATGGGTTCAGCCCTTTGCTGGAAAATAAAATCAAAATGAATTACCTAATATTAGCACTAAGCCTGGTTCTTCTTACCATACTACAGGAACAGTTTGAAATCAGTGAAGATAGCTATCGGTCCCTTCTCGATATTCTATATTTAATCATTACCTCTCAGTTTAAACTTGTGTTGACATTTAGAAACTTCTCCCCATTAAAATAAGTAAATAAGTGCATAAAGCACACTTTAGGAGGTCCCTCTCCTTTACCCAGTTGGGCAGATGAGAAAGAGGAAGTCATTGGCCCTACCTGCACAGAGTGTAGAGAGGTAAATCATTCCTAGTCTGTCTGCCCCATGTCTCTGGATATAGGTGGGGAGTGGGAGGAAGAGTATTCTTACCAAAGTAGAATGAAAACTCTGTCATAGCAGGGATTTTGACTGTCTCCTTTACCATCATATCATAAGAGGCCATCACAGACCTGTTATATAGGAGATGCTAAATAAGCATTTCATGAACGCATTAAAGACTATCCATAGGAACCTGACTAGTCAAAAAAATAAGTTGAAAGACCAACTAATATGTAATATAGAAAAAGGGCATGATAACATATTCCTCTAGATTGTCTAATGCTGCATAACAAATTACTCCAAAACTTAGTAGTGTGAAACAATTATCCTTATTGCTTCTCATGGTTCTGTGGCTCGGCAATTTAGAACACAGCAGGAGTTGCTTGTCTGTATGGGGCTTCAGTGAAAAAATACAAAGATTTGGGGGCTCGTATTATCTAAAAGTGTGTCTGACAGTTGCTATGGGCTATTAGCTGAGGGCGTGGCAGGAGCCATCAACCTGATGACGGCACATAGTCTCTACACGTGACTGGGGCTTCCTCAAATACAGCGTGTGTATCCCAAGGGCAAATATCTCAAGAGAGATGAGAGAGAGATGCTAGTGGAAGCTGTATTGGCTTTTAGGACCTAGCCTAAAAAATCACACAGCATCACTCTGGTGCCACATTGGTGAGAGAGTTGCAAATTTCACTTAGGTTCAGGGAAGGTAACAAGGCCTCACTTCTTGATGGGAAATATTAATGTCACATCATATATTTAAGGGTATGGAATGAGATGCATATTGGTGCACCAATCTTTGGGGCAAAATGATCTGCTACATTCCCTCTAACTATAAAAAGTAATTTTCTATGTATATATATATATAATATATATATAGAATAGAATATGCAAATATAAGGAGAAAGAATACTGGCTTGTGAGTCAGGGAGGAGACTGACTTCCTTTTCTCATATTCCTAATTTACTCTGTAAAACTTATTAACTTAGGGTGCTACTTTTTGTAAAATTTTCTTTCTCTATCTGTGATAAAATGACCCCTGGAGTTCTGGATTCTAATATATTTTGTTATCAATAATTGAAATATACTGGCTAATTCTCAAGGTAAAGTTAAATAAAGGCATTGTAATCTCACACTTTTATAGCTTTTGGAAATATGAGTATGGGAATTTTCTTAAAGAGGGCTAAGATCTCTTTTTCTGGATAATCTTCAAATTATATTACATGAAAGGATACAAAATATAAGTAAGTGTTCTGAAGTCAACTTGCTTGGATTCAAACCCCAGCTCCTTCACTTGTTTAAATTGGAGAAATCACTTTGTATTTCTGTGCCTTTGTTTCCTGATCTGTAAAATTAACATAACAATACTTACTTTATGGAGTTGATGTTAGGAATAAATAGGTTAAAAAGCAATGTGTTGCACATAATGAAATTCAATATATGTTAACTGTCATAGCTGTTATTGTTATCATTAAATAGTTCAGTTGGTTGCACACCACTCACTGTATTAGAGAAGATAGGCAGGGAGCCATTACAAAAGAAAATATAACATGACCATTAAACTTATAAATAGCATAATATAGCAGCAAAACCAGTGAAAGTAGTTGCTTTGGGTTGAATTGTGTCTCCCCCAAAACTATGGCCATGCAAATATGACCTTATTAAAGGGTCTTTGCAGATGTAATTAGGTTAAGGATTTTGACATGAGATCATCTTAGATTATTTGGGTAGACGCTACATCCAATGACAAGTGTCCTTATAAGAGACTGAATTAAAGAAGACACAGAGAAGAAAGCCATGGGAACACGGAGGCAGAAACTGGGGCTCTGAAGCTGGAAGCTAGTGAAAACCTGGAGTCACTGGAAGCTGGAAGTTGCAGGGACGGATTTTATCCTGGAGCTTTTGGAGGGAGCACTGCCTTGCTGACACCTTGATTCTGGACTTCTGGTTTCCAAAATTATAAGAGAATAATTTTTTTGTGGATTTAAGCCACTGAGTTTGTTACAGCTGCCCTAAGAAACTAATACAGTTGCCAATCTGGTGGTTCCTTTTTTTAGTACACAGGGTATATGACTTTATCTTCCCTGTTTTCTTGTTGGCAGACAACAGCTAACATTCAATTTTACAGACTGTCGCTGTAGCTGCCAAATGTTTTTGATTAAACTGCCATGTATGGCTATCATTGGACCCAATTTTAAAAACTAGAACTTGGGATGTCTTTTCAGCCCACAACACAACCTCTAAGTTGTTCTTGGTTTAGTACGTTAACCATAACTGGCAGTGAGGTGGCCCTATGTTAGTGACGGATGCAGGTGGCTGTGAGTGTGATCTACTTATGACGTCTCAATACCCCTGCGAGAAATGCTGCTTTTGTTAAAAGATTTTTATTTTCCCATAAGAAAGCCAAACATTTGTAAATACATTCCTAAACTGCCCTTGATCATTCTTTCTTTCCCAAAATAAATTGTTCTGCTAAGAATATATGATATCTTTAGTTTGAAATTGGCTATTAATGTTGGAAAATGTGTTTTAGGAGCCCAACTGAATGGATATTATGGATTAGATTTTTTAACTCATTATCATTCATATTAATATTCTTATTACATATGTATTACTCTCTGAATGTTCAAATTTAGAAGATAAATCAATGTATATCTTTTCTACACTCATACAAGTTGTAGTTGAATTTACCTAGATGCATTATTTACGGAGGTTATTTGTAGAGTTAGGAACTCTGTTTCTTACAGCCTTGATCAATTTGCCTTTACATAAAAATAAAGTTAGAAAGTCAATGTGATTGCAGAAAGCCTATGTGTAAAAATGAATGCTGAGGCATTATAGCAGACCCCTATGCTACCTTCTAACTTAAAAGCTACTTTCTGGAACAGACTATAGAAGAGGCAATTTCCAAATCTTGTCTCCGACTGACCAACTTTATTGGGCAAAGTGTCTACATGTAATCCTGTGAAAGCATTCCAAATCAGATTTAGAAATATATATGTTGCCAAAAAGCCTCAGGGTTGCTCTCAATTCATTACCATGAATTGTAACTAATTCTCTTTATATCCATATTTCATGTGCTATATAAGCAATAAAGAGAGTGGAAATGTTTTTTGCAATAATTACAGTACAAGGACATATCATGTGTTTCAAGAAATATTTCTTAAATAAATGATAAAAAAACAATTCATGTGTCCACAAAGTGCTTCAAAATAATTCAACCTAAATGTATAAATGTATGAATATTAATTCTAATTTTTGGCTTAAAATATGAGGTTATCAGAAAAGTTAAGATACAGTTTTTATACAACATAATATTTTTTTAATTGTGACAACATCATCTAAAAGTAAGCACACTTTTACATGGTATAGATGGTCTGTAGTTTTCTTTTCTTTCCACTTGTATTCGTTTTGTGCATTATCTATAATTATATTTATTAATGAAAACTTTATTTGCTTTTAAATAAGGATTTGTTCTGCAATTTAATTAGATAGAATATTAAAAACATAAAACTTTACAAAGTAGAGAAGTAGGATAACAGCTTTTTCATAATATTAATGGAATATTCATGTTAATCTCTTAGGCTTTTCCAATTAATATATTATCACCTTTATTTTTAACCAAAGGATTAAATTCTCAAAAACCATAGTCATATTTCCAACTTAAGAACAATACCCCCCAGAATCTATTTTTTTGCATTAAATCATTTTAAACCGCTCAAGTTAAAAAATCTTAAATGACATAAATGTTCAGATTGAGTCATCTTATAACACAAATTCAGAAGTAATTTATACACAAGAATAAATTTTTATTTGGAGGGGGGATGTACACTAAAATCCGTAGGAAGTGATAGCCTTAAACAAAATAATAAAATTCATTTTTTTCCATACATAAAATTGGAATGCAAAGTGTTCTTTCCTTGGGATGATGAAAAAGTTTTGAAGATGGATAGTGGTGATGGTTGTAGAACAATGTGAATGTACTTAATGTCACTGAACTGTACTCTTAAAAATGATTAAAACAGTAAAATATTATGTATATGCTATCACGGTAAAAAAAATGTTATCTCTCTGCTTTTATTCATCAGTAAGAAGAAAAATCACTATTTTCTTCATTTTACATATTTTATTTTATTTTTTAAATTTTACATTTTTTATCTTATTATGTTATGTTAATCACAATATATTACATCATTAGTTTTTGATGTAGTGTTGAATGATTCATTGTTTGCGTATAACACCCAGTGCTCCATTCTGTACGTGCACTCTTTAATAACCATCACCAGGCTAACCCTTCCCCCCACACCCCCTCCCCTTTAGAACCCTCAGT
The DNA here is from genome assembly GCF_002201575.2 of Neomonachus schauinslandi. Lineage (NCBI taxonomy): Eukaryota > Metazoa > Chordata > Mammalia > Carnivora > Phocidae > Neomonachus > Neomonachus schauinslandi. Next base: position 87,847,723 of record NC_058404.1, read on the forward strand.
TTGTTTCTCAGAGTCCATAGTCTCTCATGGTTCATCTCCCCCTCCGATTGCCCTCCCTTCATTTTTTTCTTCCTACTATCTTTTTTTTTTTTTAACATATAATGTATTATTTGTTTCAGAGGTACAGGTCTGTGATTCAACAGTCTTACACAATTCACAGTGCTCACCATAGCACATACCCTCCCCAATGTCTATCACCCAGGCACTCCATCCCTCCCAACCCCCACCACTCCAGCAACGCGCAGTTTGTTTCCTGAGATTAAGAATTCCTCATATCAGTGAGATCATATGATACATGTCTTTCTCTGATTGACTTATTTCGCTCAGCATAATACCCTCCAGTTCCATCCCTGTCATTGCAAATGGCAAGGTTTCATTCCTTTTGATGGCTGCATAATATTCCACTGTATATATATACCACTTCTTCTTTAACCATTCATCTGTCGATGGACATCTTGGCTCTTTCCACAGTTTGGCTATTGTGGACATTGCTGCTATAAACATTGGGGTGCATGTACCCCTTTGGATCACTACATTTGTATCTTTGGGGTAAATACCCAGTAGTGTAATTGCTGGCCGTATGGTAGCTCTATTTTCAACTTTTTGAGGAACTTCCATACTGTTTTCCAGAGTGGCTGAACCAGCTTGCATTCCCACCAACAGTGTATGAGGGTTCTTCTTTCTCCACATCCCCGCCAACACCTGTTGTTTCCTGACTTGTTAATTTTAGCCATTCTGACTGGTGTGAGGTGGTATCTCATTGAGGTTTTGATTTGGATTTCCCTGATGCCGAGCGATGTTAAGCACTTTTTCATGTGTCTGTTGGCCATTTGGATGTCTTCTTTGGAAAAATGTCTATTCATGCCTTCTGCCCATTTCTTGATTGGATCATTTGTTCTTTGGGTGTTGAGTTTGGTAAGTTCTTTATGGATTTTGGATACTAGCCCTTTATCTGATATGTCATTTGCAAATATCTTCTCCCATTCTGTCAGTTGTCTTTTGGTTTTGTTGACTGTTTCCTTTGCTTTGCAAAAGCTTTTTATCTTGATGAAGTCCTAATAGTTCATTTTTGCCCTTGCTTCCCTTGCCTTTGGTGATGTTTCTAGGAAGAAGTTGCTGCGGCTGAGGTGGAAGAGGTTGCTGCCTGTGTTGTCCTTTAGGATTTTGATGGACTCGTGTCTCACATTGAGGTCTTTCAACCATTTTGAGTCTATTTTTGTGTGTGGTGTAAGGAAATGGTCCACTTTTGTTCTTCTGCATGTGGCTGTGTAATTTTCCCAACACCATTTGTTGAAGAGACTGTCTTTTTGCCATTGGACATTCTTTCCTGCTTTGTCGAAGATTAGTTGACCATAGAGTTGAGGGTCCATTTCTGGGCTCTCTGTTCTGTTCCATTGATCTATGTGTCTGTTTTTGTGCCAGTACCATACTGTCTTGATGATGACAGCTTTGTAATAGAGCTTGAAGTCTGGAATTGTGATGCCGCCGGCTTTGCTTTTCTTTTTCAACATTCCTCTGGCTATTCGGGGTCTTTTCTGGTTCCATACAAATTTTAGGATTATTTGTTCTATTTCTTTGAAAAAAGTTGATGGTATTTTGATAGGGATTACATTAAATGTGTAGATTGCTCTAGGTAGCATTAACATCTTCACAATATTTGTTCTTCCAATCCATGAGCATGGAACGTTTTTCCATTTCTTTGTGTCTTCCTCAATTTCTTTCATGAGTATTTTATGGTTTTCTGAGTACAGATTCTTTGCCTCTTTGGTTAGATTTATTCCTAGGTATCTTATGGTTTGGGGTGCAATTGTAAATGGGATTGACTCCTTCATTTCTCTTTCTTCTGTCTTGTTGTTGGTATATAGGAATGCCACAGATTTCCATGCATTGATTTTATATCCTGCCACTTTACTGAATTCCTGTATGAGTTCTAGCAGTTTTGGGGTGGAGTCTTTTGGGTTTTCCACATAAAGTATCATATCATCTGCAAAAGTGAGAGTTTGACTTCTTCTTTGCTGATTCAAATGCCTTTTATTTCTTTTTGTTGTCTGATTGCTGTGGCTAGGATTTCTAATAGTATGTTGAATAACAGTGGTGATAGTGGACATCCCTGCTGCGTTCCTGACCTTAGGGGGAAAGCTCTCAGTTTTTCCCCATTGAGAATGATATTCGCTGTGGGTTTTTCATAGATGGCTTTTATGATATTGAGGTGTGTACCCTCTATCCCTATACTCTGAAGAGTTGATCAAGAAAGGATGCTGTACTTTGTCAAATGCCTTTTCTGCATCTATTGAGAGGATCATATGGTTCTTGTTCTTTCTTTTATTAATGTATTGTATCACATATGTTGATTTGCAGATGTTGAACCAAACTTGCAGCCCAGGGATAAATCCCACTTGGTCGTGATGAATGATCCTTTTAATGTACTGTTGGATCTCATTGGCTAGTATTTTGGTGAGAATTTTTGCATCATGTTCATCAAAGATATTGGTCTGTAATTCTCCTTTTTGATGGGGTCTTTGTCTGGTTTGGGGATCAAGGTAGTGGTGGCCTCATAAAACGAGTTTGGAAGTTTTCCTTCCATTTCTGTTTTTTGGAACAGTTTCAGAATAGGTATTAATTATTCTTTAAATGTTTGGTAGAATTCCCCTGGGAAGCCATCTGGTCCTGGGCTCTTGTTTGTTGGGAGATTTTTGATTACTGTTTCAATTTCCTTAGTGGTTATAAGTCTATTCAGGTTTTCTATTTCATCCTGGTTCAGTTTTGGTAGTTGATACATCCCTAGGAATGCATCGATTTCTTCCAGGTTATCTAATTTGCTGGCATATGGTTGTTCATAATATGTTCTTATAATTGTTTGTATTTCTTTGGTGTTGGTTGTGATCTCTCCTCTTTCATTCATGATTTTATTTATTTGGGCCATTTCTCTTCTCTTTTTGATAAGTCTGGCCAGGGGTTTATCAATCTTGTTAATTCTTTCAAAGAACCAGCTCCTAGTTTCACTGATCTGCTCTACTGTTCTTTTGGTTTCTATTTCATTGATTTCTGCTCTGATCTTTATTATTTTTTTTTTCTCCTGCTGGTTTTAGGCTTTATTTGCTGTTCTTCCTTCAGCTTCTTTAGGTGTAGTGTTAGGTTGTGTATTTGAGACCTTTCTTGTTTCTTGAGAAAGGCTTGTATTGCTATATACTTTCCTCTTAAGACCGCCTTTGCTGCATCCCAAAGATTTTGAACAGTTGTGTTTTCATTTTCATTGGTTTCCATGATTTTTTAAAATTCTTCTTTAATTTCCTGGTTGACCCATTCATTCTTTAGTAGAATGCTTTTTAGCCTCCATGTATTTGAGTTCTTTCCAACTTTCCTCTTGTGATTGAGTTCTAGTTTCAAAGCATTGTGGTATGAAAATATGCAGGGAATGATCCCAATCTTTCGGTACCGGTTGAGACCTGAATTGTGACCTAGGATGTGATCTATTCTGGAGAATGTTCCATGGGTACTCGAGAAGAATGTGTATTCTGTTGCTTTGGGATGGAATGTTCTGAATATATCTGTGAAGTCCATTTGGTCCAGTGTGTCATTTAAAGTCTTTATTTCCTTGTTGATCTTTTGCTTAGATGATCTGTCCATTTTAGTGAGGGGGCTGTTAGAAGTCCCCCACTATTACTGTATTGTTGTCAATGTGTTTCTTTGCTTTTGTTATTAATTGGCTTATATAATTGGCTGCTCTCAGGTTGGGGGCATAGATATTTACAATTGTTAGATCTTCTTGTTGGATAGACCCTTTAAGTATGATATAAGTCCTTCTTCATCTCTTATTATAGTCTTTGGTTTAAAACCTAATTTGTCTGATAGAAGGATTGCCACCCCAGCTTTCTTTTGGTGTCCACTAGCATGGTAAATGTTTTTCCACCCCTCACTTTCAATCTGGGTGTGTCTTTGGGTCTAAAATGAGTCTCTTGCAGACAGCATATCAATGGGTCTTGTTTTTTTTATGTAATCTGATACCCTGTGTCTTTTGATTGGAGCATTTAGCCCATTTACATTCAGGGTAACTATTGAAAGATATGAATTTAGGGCCATTGTATTGCCTGTAAGGTGACTGTTACTGTATATTGTCTGTGTTCCTTTCTGGTCTATGTTACTTTTAGGCTCTCTCTTTCCCTAGAGGACCCCTCTCAATATTTCTTGTAGGGCTGGTTTTGTGTTTGCAAATTCCTTTAGTTTTTGTTTGTCCTGGAAGCTTTTTATCTCTCCTTCGATTTTCAATGACAGCCTAGCTGGATATAATATTCTTGGCTGCATATTTTTCTCATTTAGTGCCCTGAAGATATCATGCCAGTCCTTTCTGGCCTGCCAGGTCTCTGTGGATAGGTCTGTTGCCAATCTAATGCTTCTACCATTGTAGGTTACAGATTTCTTGTCCCGAGCTGCTTCTCTTTGTCTCTGAGACTCGTAAGTTTTACTATTAGATGTTGGGGTATTGACCTATTTTTATTGATTTTGCGGGGGGTTCTCTGTGCCTCCTGGATTTTGATGCCTGTTTCCTTCCCCAAATTAGGGAAGTTCTCTGCTATAATTTGCTCCAGTATACCTTCTGCCCCTCTCTCTCTTTCTTCTTCTGGGATCCCAATTTTTCTAATATTGTTTCATCTTATGGTATCACTTATCTCTCGAATTCTGCCCTCGTGATCCAGTAGTTGTTTATCTCTCTTTTTCTCAGCTTCTTTATTTTCAATCATTTGGTCTTCTATATCACTAATTCTCTCTTCTGCCTCATTTGTCCTAGCAGTTAGAGCTTCCATTTTTGATTGCACCTAATTAATAGCCTTTTTGATTTTGACTTGGTTGACTTTTAGTTCTTTTATTTCTCCAGAAAGGGTTTCTCTGTTTTTTTCAAGCCCAGCTAGTATCTTTAAAAATCATCCTTCTGAACTCTAGTTCTGACATATTACTAATGTCTGTATTGATTAGGTGCCTGGCAGTCAGTACTGCCTCTTGTTCTTTTTGTTGAGGTTATTTTTTCTGTCTTGTCATTTTGTCCAGAGGAGAATAGATAAGTGAGAGAACAAAATACTAACAGGGTAACAACAACCCCAGAAAAATATACACTACAAATTAGAACAGACTTGAAACCTGGGGAAAAGAAAGGGAAAGAAAGAAAAAAGAAAAAAAAAAGAAAAAAAATTAAAAAAAAGAAAGAGAAAAAGATTAAAAAAAAAAAAGTCCAAATATGATCAGGCTGGTGCATAGATCAGTGTCACACACTAGATTTTTGGCATATTTTGGTCTGTTAGAAGAAAGTGCCTCCCAAAATTTTAAAGAAAGAAAAACTTATATATGTACAAAAGTAAGGGTAAATATGATGAAGGGATGGAATATGACTGTAAAGAGGAAAATTATAAAATATTTTATAAAAGGAATTGATAAGAAGTTGGTTGGAAAAAAGACAGAAGAAGAATAAAAAAAAAAAAAAGGAGAGAATGTGTTCAAGCAGGAGACTAGAACAAAGCCATACACTAGAGATTAGGGTATATTTTGGTGTTAGAAGAAACTGTGTCCCAAAATTTTAAAGAGAGAACAACTTATATATATATATATATATATATATATATATATATATATATATATATACCAAAAGTAAGGTTAACTCCTATGAAGGGATAGAATATGACCCTAAAAATGAAAAATAAAAAAAGATTTTTTAAAAAAGGGATTGATAAGATGTTGGTTGTAAAAGGGAAAAAGAAAAATTTAAAAAAAAAGAAAATTAAAAAAATTAACTTTGAAATACTAAAGAATCAGGGACAAAAAGCTTTGAATTCTTATGCTGTATTCCCCTAGTGCTGGTGTTCTCCTGTTCTCATTGATCGGTAAACGTGGTCTTGGCTGGCTGTTCTTGCTGATCTTCTGGGGGAGGGGCCTGTTTCAGTGGTTCTCAAATATCTTTGCCAGAGGCAGAATTGCTCTGCCCTTGCCGGGTCCAGGCTAAGTAATCTGCTGGGGTTTGCTCTCAGGGGCTTTTGTCCCCTACAAGCTTTCTGTATAGCTTCGAAGGATGAGAGTGAAAATGGCGGTCTCCCAATCTCCTCCCAGAGGAGCCGGGAACTCGGGGCCCCACTCCTCAGTGAGCCTCCAGAGAAAAGCAGCCAATCACTCCCATCTCCCCGACTCTGGCCACACTCTGAGCTCGCTCGGCCTGTGATTGAGCATTTCTATCTCTGGCACATGACCCCGTTTGGTGTCTCCATACCCAGCAGATTCCTGTGGTGCGCTCCTGTGCCACTCCTCCTGGGGGAGGAAGGGGAGTCTCCCTGCATCTGCCGCTTGTTGCATCCCTGCTGGAAGAGCAGTGGCCCAACTGTGCTGTGGATCACGGTTTATGGCAACCCCGAGCTGAGAGCCCACTCCTCGGCTCTGTCTCTGCAGCTGGCTTCCCTGCTCCAATACCTGGGAGCTCTGCCACACTCAGGCACCCCTGGTCTTCCTGTGACCCCGAGGGTCCTGAGACCACACTGTCCCTCAAGGGTTCCATCCCCTGCTTATCCACTGGAGTGATGTCCCTCAGTGGAGCAGACTTCTAAAAGTTCCAATTTTGTGCTCTGCTCTCTTATCACTTGCAAGTAACCGGCTGATGGAGGCTGTCTCCCCCTGCCATCTATCTTCCCGAATATCACCTTGGATTCACTTCTCTGCACGTGCTATGTTCCAGAAAGTGGTCACTTTTCTGTTCAGAGGTTTGTTGCTATTCTTTTCTTCGATCTCCTGTTGAGTTTGTAGGTGTTCAGAATGGTTTGGTCCCTATCTAGCTGAATTCCTGGGACCAGATGAAATTTATGTCTCCTACTCCTCCGCCATCTTGTTCCTCCCCTACCAGAAAAATCACTATTAACAATAGCTGCAGTTTCTTTGTGGAGCACTGTTACATTGCCCTCATGGGTGTTATAATGTATTTACAACACAGAATGAAGGATAAAAGCAGAGTTTTACAAAATTAGTGTATTTAGATTTTCTTGCTTTGTTGAAATATATGTTCTCTGGAAATATGACGCAATTTAGGATCATGTTCTCAGAAAATTGCACAAATTCATAAGCTCTTAACTAATATTCAAATTCAGTATTTAATTTAGTTAATATATAACTTCAGTACGAATAGGGCCTTTGAGACTATCCATGAATGTTTGTTAAGAATTCTTTCCTAAAGAGAGAAAATATATTCAGGCCAGAAGGTGTGATTGCTATATGACTGTATATGCTGTGTTTACAACTCTAAAACAAAGGGGCTAATCAACCTGAGATTGTAATGAAAGGTGAATCACCTAGAGAAATACTAACACCCAAAGAATTCACTCTTAGTCAAAAATTCCATCTCCCTTTCATGGTGAGGTAGGTATGCAGTATTCTTAAACTGATGTAACAAAACATTTTTGTATAAGTAACTTTACTCTTATTGTGCAAACAACTTAATTCCTGCTCTGGAGATCTATATTCAGCAAGAAAATACCTGACTTTGAGCAGGTTTCTCAAGAAAATTATCTGCATGGCACTAATATATTTGCCAGATGATGTGACCAATTTCATTTCCTTGGGAATTTATAGTTCTAGAAGTCTTATTGTGATAATTCTTGCCAGTCTTGTAACACAGAGATTAAACAAGATTTATATCAGATTGCACGTTGAAGTAATGTTTTCTCCAAACCACCTTTAAACTTTGTCCTCCAAAGCTACTACCTGTTCCTGAACCATTGGTTCTAGAATGTTCTGGGAAAGGAAAAAATTATTAGATTTTCTTTAAAATTGTTATTAGGAAAGATAGTACGGACTCTCTAGGAAGATTTTATTATATATTATGAACTATAGAATCTATGTAAAGTTATGTGGAAAACATAATTTGGCTTAAGAAATTCACTCCTTACTTAGCTTGTTTTCCTTAAAAAAAGAAATCTGTATTGCAAAAAACCTATGTTCTTAGGGAACAGTGCAAAATATTCATATTAATAATGAGAACAGGAATATATTAAGTTCCCCTCTAGAGGCAGAAAAGTGCTATGGATGGGCACAAGGGCTCTGGAGTTTGGTCTGTGTTTGAATTCCAGCCTAGTAGCTATATTACCTAAAACAATTACTTAGCCTCTGTGCTTATGTTTCCTAATGGAGATAATAATGTTATTTGTCATATAGAGTTATAAGTACTGAACATATAAAATGCTTAGAATAATTTCCAGAGGAGGGAGGAAAAAATGGCGGAGGAGTAGGGGACCCTATTCCAACCAGTCACCTGAATTGAGCTGGATATCTACCAGACCACTCTGAACACCCATGAAATCAGCCTGAGATGTAAGAAGATATATCTGGATCTCTACAAACAAAATATCACAGACAGTTGGTTTCGAGGTGTGAAGCAGGGAACTATGATTCCAAGGGCAGATATTGAAAGATAAACAGAAGGGGGAGGGAGCTGTGGTGATCCTGCACCACTGGTGAAAGATAGCCTCCAGCGCTGGGGACGGGGCACAGACTCGCAGACCAGTAGTGGTGGGAAAGGACTTTAGGGCTGTCCCCCGGACTGAAACCTGGAGCAGCGGGGCCTTGCATGTGAACTGGGGGTTGTTGGCAGTTTTAGAAGCACAAAGGGCAGAGATGTGCCCCTGTGCCCCAACCTGGAGGTGAGGACTGGGAGCGCTGCTGAGGGGCACACAACCCTGGACACTGCAGTTTATAGCAGCACAGACAGAAATGGAGATAGTGTGGCCTGGAGAGCTCACTGAAGAACAGACTGCAATCTCTCTGCTCTGAGGCAGAGGGTTGGAAATGATCTCTTCTGCTCTGACTCTCTGAAGAGACAAGGAAAGCTGCCAGGGAAAGCCACCAGAGAACGAAAGCCTCAAAAATCGGTTTTCACTGAGCCAATCCCCCCCCCCACAGGATGCAGGGCAACTCTGCCCAAACAGGGTTGAATGAGTAACAGCACGGCAGGTCCCTCCCCGAGAAGATGGGCTGGGAGAACAAGAGGCCCAACAATCCTAAGGTCCCTATAAAACAGGTGCATATTTCTTGAGTTGTGGTCAATAATTTGGACTCTGTACATTCCCTCAACCATCCCTCAACAGAAGGACTAGGAGGAGGAACTCCCAAAATAGGAGAAACTCAGAGACTGTGACTTCTGCCACAGATTTACAAATGGATACAGATAAAACCAAGATGTCAGAAATAGACTTCAGACTAACAATTATGAAGAGGATAGCTAGAATGGAGAAATTGATTAATGGCAACATAGAGTCTCTAAGGGCAGAAATGAAAGCTGAACTGGCAGAACTTAAAAATGCTATCAATAAGATCCAATGAAATCTAGATAGTTTAACAGCTAAGGTAAGTGAGGCAGAAAATTGAATTAGTGATCTAGAAGACCAATTGATAGAAAATAAGGAAAAAGAGGAAGCCAGGGAGAAACAACCCAAAATCCATGAAAACAGAATTACAGAAATAAGTGACACCATGAAATGTTCCAATGTCAGAATTATTGGGATCCCTGAAGGGGTGAAGAGAGAGAAAGGACTAGAAGATATATTTGAGCAAATCATAGCTGAGAACTTCCCTAATCTGGGGAATGAAACAAACATTCATGTCCTAGAGGCAGAGAGGACCCCTCCCAAGATCAAGGAAAAGAGGCCAATGCCCTGGCATGTAATAGTAAAACTCGCAAATCTTAGAACCAAGGAAACCATCTTAAGGGCAGTTAGGGGGAAGAGATTCCTTATGTACAGAGGGAGGAACATCAGAATAATGTGAGACCTGTCCACAGGGACCTGGCAAGCCAGAAAGGGCTGGCAAGACATATTCACTAAATGAGAAGAACATGCAGCCAAGAATACTTTGTCTGGCAAGGCTGTCATTTAGAATGGATGGAGAGATGCAGAGCTTCCAAGACCAGCAGAAACTGAAAGAATATGTGACCACTAAGCCAGCCCTGCAAGAAATATTAAGGGGGGGGGGGTTCTATAAAAGGAGAAAGACCCAAGAGTGATATAGAACAGAAATTTACAGAAACAATCTATAGAAACAAGGACTTCACAGGCAACATGATGACAATAAATTCATATCTTTCAATAATCACTCTCAACGTGAATGGCCTAAATGCTCCCATAAAATGGCACAGGATTGCAGATTGGATAAAGAGACAGGATCCATCCATATGCTGTCTACAAGAGACTCATTCTGAACCTAAAGATACATCCAGACTGAAAGTGAAGGGATGGAGATCCATCTTCCATGCCAATGGACCTCAAAAGAAAGCTGGGCAGCGATTCTTATATCAGACAAATTAGATTTTAAGCTAAAGACTGTAGTTAGAGACACAGAAGGACACTATATCATTCTTAAAGGGTCTATCCAACAAGAAGATCTAACAATTGTAAGTATCTACACCCCCAACATGGGAGCAGCCAACTACATAAGTCAACTGTTAACCAAAATAAAGAGTCATATTGATAACAATACGTTAATTGTAGGAGACCTCAATACTCCACTCTCAGCAATAGACAGATCATCTAAGCAGAAAATCAACAAAGAAACAAGAGTTTTGAATGACACACTGGACCAGATGGGCCTCATAGATATATACAGATCATTGCACCCTAAAACAATAGAATACTCCTTCTTCTCGAGCGCACATGGAACTTTCTCCAGAATAGACTACATACTGAGTCACAAATCAGGTCTTAACCGATACTAAAAGATTGATATTATTCCCTTATATTCTCAGACCATAATGCTTTAAAACTGGAACTCAATCACAAGAAAAAATTTGGCAGAAATTCAAACACTTGGAAGCTAAAGACCACTCTGCTCAAGAATGTTTGGGTCAACCAGGAAATCAAAGAACTTAAACAATTCATGGAAACCAATGAGAATGAAAACACATCAGTCCAAAACCTGTGGGATATTGCAAAGGCAGTCCTAAGGGGGAAATACATAGCCATCCAAGCCTCACTCAAAAAAATAGAAAAATCACGAATTCGCCAACTAACTTTACAGCTTAAAGAACTAGAGAAAAAGCAACAAATGATGCCGAAGCCACACATTAGAAGAGAAATAAAGATTAGAGCAGAGATCAATGAATTATAAAACAGAAACACAGTAGATCAGAACAATAAAACCAGAAGCTGGTTCTTTGGAAGAATTAATAAGATTGATAAACCACTGGCCAGACTTATTCAAAAGAAAAGAGAAAGGACCCCAATTAATAAAATTATGAATGAAAGGGGAGAGATCATGACTAACACCAAAGAAATAGAAATAATTATTAGAACTTATTATCAACAACTATATGCCAATAAATTAAACAACCTGGAAGAGATGGATGCCTTCCGGTAAACCTATAAACTACCAAGACTGAAACAGGAAGAAATTGACAACCTGAATAGGCCAATAACCCGTAACGAGATTGAAGCAGTGATCAAAAACCTCCCCAAAACCAAGAGTCCAGGGCCTGATGGATTCCCTGGGGAATTCTACCAAACATTCACAGAAGAAATAATACCTATTCTCCTGAAGCTGTTTCAAAAAATAGAAACAGAAGGAAAGCTTCCAGACTCATTCTATGAGGCCAGCATTACCTTAATCCCCAAACCAGGCAAAGATCCATCAAAAAGGAGAAGTTCAAACTGATATCCCTGATGAATATGGATTCCAAAATTCTCAACAAAATCCTAGCTAATAGGATCCAACAATATATTAAAAGGATCATCCACCATGACCAAGTGGGATTTATCCCTGGGATGCAAGGGTGGCTCAACATTTGCAAATCAATCAATGTAATAGAACACATTAATAAGAGGAGGGAGAAGAACCATATGGTCCTCTCAATTAATGCAGAAAAAGCATTTGACGAAATACAGCATCCTTTCCTGATTAAAACTCTTCAGAGTATAGAGATAGAGGGAACATTCCTCAAGTTCATAAAATCCATCTATGAAAAACTCACAGTGAATATCATCCTCAATGGGGAAAAGATGAGAGCCTTTCCCTTAAGATCAGGAACACATCAAGGATGCCAACTCTCGCCACTATTGTTCAACATAGTACTAGAAGTCCTACCAACAGCAATCAAACAACAAAAAGGAATAGAAGTTATTCAAATTGGCAAAGAATAAGTCAAACTCTTTCTCTTCGCAGATTACATGATACTTTATGTGGAAAATCCAAAAGACTTCACCCCCAAATTACTAGAACTCATACAGCAATTCAATAATGTGGCAGGATACAAAATCAATGCACAGAAATCAATTGCTTTCTTATACTTTCTAACAGTGTAACTGTAGAAAGAGAAATTAGAGAAATAATTCCATTTATAATAACACCAAGAACCATAAGATACCTCAGAACAAACCTAATCAAAGAGGGAAAGGATCTATACTCTAGGAACTACAGAACTCATGAAAGAAATTAAAGAAGGCACAAAAAGATGGAAAAACATTCCATGTTCATGGATCGGAAGAATAAACATTGTTAAAACGTCTATGCTACCCAGAGCAATCTATACCTTCAATGCCATCCAGATAAAATTCCAATGACAGTTTTCAAAGTGCTGGAACAATCCTAAAATTTGTATGGAATCAGAAAAGATCCCAAATCACCAAGGAAATGTTGAAAAAGAAAAACAAAGCTGGGGGCCTCACATTGCCTGGTTTCAAGCTATATTACAAAGCAGTGATCACTAAGACAGCATGGTACTGGCACAAAAATAGACATATAGACCAATGAAACAGAATAGAGAGCCCAGATATGGACCCTCAACTCTATGGTCAAATAATCTTTGACAAAGCAGGAAAAAATATGCAATGGAAAAAAGACAGTTTCTTCAATAAATGGTGCTGGGAAAATTGGACAGTTATATACAGAAGAATGAAACTCGACCATTCCCTAACACCATACACAAAGATAAACTCAAAATGGATGAAAGACCTCAATGTGAGACAGGAATCCATCAAAACCCTAGAGGAGATCATAAGCAGTAACCTCTTCAACATTGGCCACAGCAACTTCTTTCAAGATACATCTCCAAAGGCTGGTGAAACAAAAGCAAAAATGAACTTTTGGGATTTCATCAAGATAAAAAGCTTCTGCACAGCAAAGGAAACAGTCAACAAAACAAAAAGGCAACCCACAGAATGGGAGAAGATATTTGCCAATGACACTACAGACAAAGGGCTTATATCCAAGATCTATAAAGAACTTCTCAAACTCAACATCCAAAAAATAAATAATCAAGTCAAAAATGGGCAGAAGACACGAAGAGACACTTCTCAAAAGAAGACATACAAATGGCTAACAGACACATGAAAAAATGTTCATCATCTTTAGCCATCAGGGAAATTCAAATCAAAACCACATTGAGATACCACCTTACACCAGTTAGAATGGCAAAAATTGACAAGGCAAGAAACAACAAATGTTGGAGATGTTGTGGAAAAAGGAGAACCTTTAACACTGTTTGTGGGAATGCAAGTTGGTACAGCCACTTTGGAAAACAGTGTGGAGGTGCCTCAGAAAATTAAAAATAGAGCTACCCTATGACCCATCAACTGCACTATTGGGTATTTACCCCAAAGACACAGATGTAGTGAAAAGAAGGGCCATATGCTTCCCAATGTTCATAGCAGCAATGTCCGCAATAGCCAAACCGTGGAAAGAGCCGAGATGCTTTTCAACAGACAAATGGATAAAGAAGATGTGGTCCATATATACAATGGAATATTACTCAGCCATCAGAAAGGATGAATACCCAACTTTTACATCAACATGGATGGGACTGGAGGAGATTATGCTAAGTGAAATAAGTCAAGCAGAGAAAGTCAATTATCATATGGTTTCACTTATCTGTGGAACAAAGGAATAGCATGGAGGACATTAGGAGAAGGAAAGGAAAAATGAAGGGTGGGAAATCGGAGGGGGAGATGAACCATGAGAGACTATGGACTCCAAGAAACAAACTGAGGGTTTTAGAGGGTAAGAGGTGGGGGGATGGGTAAGCCTGGTGATGGGTATTAATGAGGGCACGTACTACGTGGAGCACTGGGTGTTATACAAAAACAATGAATCATGGAACACTACATCAAAACTAATGATGCACTGTATGGTGACTAACATAACATAATAAAATAAAAGAAAATTTAAAAGAAAAAAAAGAATAATATCCAGAGCAAAATACGTACTCAATAATTGCTTATTAACTAGTTGGCATGTAATTTTGGAATTTATCCAAAAGTATACTACTATATTGGAGAAAAATCATGAAATCTACTAGGGAATTTTCAACAGTAATTTCATTTATGTTTTCAACTTATATTTTACTACATCATGACTGTTCACTTTCAAATCTAACAAAATTCCAAAATAAGAAATTAGAACTGACTCTCTATAAGATGTCAGATTGACCATAAATTTGAGATTTTTCAAGTTTTAAATTATTTTTCCAAACTTAGTCACACTTGCCAAATACAAAGTTTCTAATAAACCAATATCTTTAGAATTGTTTATGTTGCTGGACCTTTTTAACAATATTTCTGTTGTTAGTGAATTTTGAACTAGGAGGGGGACGAAGGATGTGCTTCTCCTCCTCCTTCCCTTTCCTATTGCAGCAACATCACACAGTTCGTTTATCCTGTTTTAAACTCTTTTAAAAACAAAAATGCTTTTGTCAAGTCATGTGCACCATGGTTCTTTAACATTCTAAACCTGCTATGCTGTTGAAATGGTTTATCATGAAAAGAAAAGAAATGCCTTTGGCATATCAAAAAGTAAATAAATAAATAAAAGAAGAAGAAAGAAAAGATAAAAAAAAAGAAAACTCCTGAGCTCACAAATAGACTATTGTAGAGCTAGGGCTTAAGGAGGCCCTGCTATTAGGTATATTTCATAATATGAAAAGACAGGCCGATTTGGGCCCCCTCGCCTGATGGGATCAGTCCTGTCAGGGCCATTTATTTACAATCCCTTGTGATTTCTGTATCCCACAACTCTTTTGCATGAAAATGAACCATAAAGGCAGTCAAAACACCTGCTTTACTGACAAGACCGATTAATGCTTTGATTTATCCCTCTAAATGTGAGCTAGTCTGCTGGTACTAAGGCCTTGGGTTGGCATATAATTCATCAGACTTTGAAGGTCTTCTTTTCTACGTCTCAAAGTTTCAGCTGCAAATGTCTTTTTGTATATGCTAGAAAGTTCTGTCAAGCCCCAGAACACTTAGTACAGCTGAAAGCCAAAGTTTTTAATCAATATTGGTTCAGGTATCTTAAGTTATTAAGTGACTGCAAATTCCTGGGCTAATTTGAAAGGCCTCCAGTGTACTTATGTCTGCATTTCTCAGCATCACACTTAGCACCAAGAGCCCAGAAAAAAGAAAATAGACAGTCTTTCTATAGTTTATTTCAAATTCACTCCTTTTGTAGTCTTCCAAAGTTGATACTTGTCATTTTTTAATTCGTATTATAAACAGGCAGGCTTGGGAGTGGTGTTCCCATCGCCGAAGCAGGACATGGTACTCTATTTTTGGACATAGGGTAATGATCATCCCTTTCAGCCTATTCATGCTTTCCTAAGGAAAGGGAATACATCCTCAATGTTATAAAACCTGGGCGCAGATGGATATTTCAGGATATAGTTGCAGAATTCAGTAAAATAAGCTAATCTTAAAAAAAAAAAATCAATCCATGTGCCTGAATTCACAAGACATTACTTGGCAAGATACCTGTTTTCCTTGTCATACTTAAAAGAGCAAATCTATTTTGTCTTAATCGGAGTGTTTATATACATTTCTTTTGATGAGACTTGGGAAACGCTGTTTTTACCCCACTTACCTCCAAAACCTTTCAAGCCTTTTTAGGATTTAGGTACTTGAGGCCATATCACATCAGCTTAAATAACTTTGAAAAGATTACTTTATGGATGCCCTGCAAATCTGAGCACTTTATTTGCTGTGAAAGATGAACCTTCCATACAATGATGGTGTAAAATGATGCAGTCATTAGAAAGACAGTTACAATGGAAGGCTGTTTTCCCCGAAAATGAAAGCAAGCTACCAAGGGAGAGATGTTTTAAAACTTATTAAAGAAATGAATATCCAGAAGGACACACTTCCGAATACTGGTAATTCAAAGTGGTCAGCTTCAACATAACAATGATGACGATTTGTTGGTATGCTGTGCTATTTCAAGCCCACATACACACAAACAGTAAGATATGATAAAACTGAAAATAAAACGTCAACAATTTGCCAAAACTAAATGGCAGACCAGGACTGTAAAACCGGTCAAGCTCCAAACCTATCTTTTTTCCATCAGACCCCAAGCGATGAAGAGTTTAGGCATAGACCATAGGGGGTTTCTACATGTGCCTTTGGAGAAGTTAAGTAATTAAAGTTCTGAGATCCTCTGTATTTTTCAGCTTTTAGAAAGTGCTAGTGCTCATAGTTTCAAAACCTTCTGCAGCTGGTCCAATGCCTGCAAATGTATGTTTCTGCTGAGAATTTGGCTCTATTTCAAGAACATGCATAGATAAAACTGAAGGCCTAGGTACAGTTTAAATTTCAAGTCAGTTCAAAGCCCTGAGGGGACATCCAATTTGTGCTATATTTATGTTTAGTTAAAATAACCTGGTTTAAAGTACCCTGCAGCTTCCTAGCAGAATGTACTTTTTAAGGATTAATAAGTCAAAAAAAGAAAAATGAAAAAAGCGTTTCTTTTTTTGCTTTGTTTCAAATCAAATTATCAGCAGACAACAGAGGTTTCCTACAAAATCATTTGTGGGATTTCTTTGTAATCAAGTCAAGGAGAAACACATAACTAAAAGCAGAAGATGGGCTGCATTTATTAATTTCTTTGCATCTGAAAGCCTATCCAAATTTGTTGACAGAAAGGAAACTGGAATTAATCAAAATCTGGTGGCATCAGTGAAACCAATGTATTAGTTAGCCTGTCAGTTGAGATGAAAAAGCCAAACCAAATTTCTTTCAGAAGAGAAGGATGTATCCATAGTTGCTACAAGTTTCAACTCAAATACTAGATTGTCTGGGTATGATTCATATTTATGCCCCTACTATTCATAAGACCTTGACCTGGTTATTGGGTCCTCGATGTTCTGGTCCTCCAAGTTCTCATCTGTAAATGAAGATTCTAATAGGACCTGCTTCAGCTAGATCATTTTAACAGATGTAAGGTTTCTGTCTCATAGGAAACACTCAACAAAAGCAAGGTATTAGTGTTACAAACACAAATGAGTACTTAGTAAGTAAAGTAAAAGATTGTAACCCTATTTTTAAAGATGAAGACCCTGGGGTGCCTGCCTTACTCAGCTGGTAGAGCATAGGACTCTTGATCTCAGGGTCATGAGTTCAAGCCCCACGTTGGGTGTGGAGCCTACCTAAAAAGTAGAAAAAGATAAATAATAAAGATGAAGACACTAAGATTTAACATTTTGGAACAACATGACAAAAATTTACGAGATTCAGTTTACTCCAACTCTCTTTGTGAGAGTATTTCTTTTTTTTTTTTTTTTAAAGATTTTATTTATTCATTTATTTGAGAGAGTGAGAGAGAGAGAGCACATGAGAGGGGGGAAGGTCACAGGGAGAAGCAGACTCCCCGCCGAGCAGGGAGCCTGATGTGGGACTCGATCCAGGGACTCCAGGATCATGACCTGAGCCGAAGGCAGTCGCTTAACCAACTGAGCCACCCAGGTGCCCTGTGAGAGTATTTCTAAGATAATTTAATACCCCAGGTAAGATACAAATGAGGGAAGACACTGCTTTTTCATGAACACATTTTCATGCTCATTAATGTGACTCAGCATGCCATTTGTCACCAATAAGCTGAGTGTAATTTCAGCATTATTTGTTCATAATCAAATGAAGAATACAACACTATGCTGTATTATAAAGGAGAGTTAATATCATTGGGTCCATGGCTTGAAAAATCAGAAGATTTGGGTTCTGTTAACACTTTTTGCCTCTAGTGACTAGCCTTGCCAGTGAATTTACAAATTGGCCATTTCATTTTCTAACACTATCATAGACATGCCATGGTGGTTAAATTTAATGTGCACAGATCTTTGTGAAAATCTAGTAATATTTTACCCAAGTTAAAGACTAGCTTGATTTTTGCCCTCGTTCTTTCTCTACTCCAAGCCTAGTAGAATCATTTAGATTTCTTATGCTCACTCTACTCCTTTGCAGCATCTGCTCCATCTGCCAGGAACGCTTTCCACTGCCCTCTTGCTAGAGTGGATTCCTCAGGACAGATGAGTCAACATTCCTTGACTTCCTTGGTCACATTCAATTCCCGTATGTACCTTTGCTCTGCAACAATTGCAAAAGGACAGTTTGGGGTTTATTTCAGAGGTCATTTGATTGGTTCTTTTTACCACCTGCCTACCAGTGCCATGATGGTATGCGCAATGTTGGCTTTCGTTCACTATTGCCATCTTCAGAGCCTAGCAGCACACCAGACGAATAGTGCATGCTCAGTAAATATTTGTTGAAAACAATTAGTAAATGACAAAACAGGCCCTACCTTCCCCAATTAAACTATAAATGAAGAAATGCAGGATTAACAAATACGGGAAGAGGAAGGATAAGAAAGAAAAGTGAAGAAATACTTCCCCAAATGTAATTTTTAACAAGGGACACAGCAGGTATTTCTCTCCTTTCATTATCTTTTTTTTTTTTTAATCATAAAGTGGAATACACTGTACTATGTTGTTATGGTCTGTACAAATATGAAAAAAGTATTTAATATAGCCTCAAACTTTTGCTATTTATCGATACTGATGATTAAGTTGATATTATGTTGATGTTCCATTTCTAATCATACAGGTTCTTTTTTTTTTTATTCTTATGTTAATCCCCATACATTACATCATTAGTTTTAGATGAAGTGTTCCATGATTCATTGTTTGTGCATAACACCCAGTGCTCCATGCAGAATGTGCCCTCCTCAATACCCACCACCAGGCTAACACATCCTCCCACCCCCCCTCCCCTCTAGAACCCTCAGTTTGTTTTTCAGAGTCCATCGTCTCTCATGGTTCGTCTACCCCTCCGATTTCCCCCGCTTCATTCTTCCCCGCCCGCTACCTTCTTCTTCTTCTTTATTTTTTTCTTAACATATATTTCATTATTTGTTTCAGAGGTACAGATCTGAGATTCAACAGTCTTGCACAATTCACAGCGCTTACCAGAGCACATACCCTCCCCAGTGTCTATCACCCAATCACCCCATCCTTCCCACCCCACCCCCCACTCCAGCAACCCTCAGTTTGTTTCCTGAGATTAAGAATTCCTCATATCAGTGAGATCATATGATACATGTCTTTCTCTGTTTGACTTATTTCACTTAACATAATACCCTCCAGTTCCATCCACGTCATTGCAAATGGCAAGATCTCATTCCTTTTGATGGCTGCATAATATTCCATTGTAAATATATACCACATCTTTATCCATTCATCTGTTGATGGACATCTTGGCTCTTTCCACAGTTTGGCTGTTGTGGACATTGCTGCTATAAACATCGGGGTGCACGTACCCCTTCGGATCCCTACTTTTGTATCTTTGGGGTAAATACCCAGTAGTGCAATTGCTGGATCATATGGTAGGTCTATTTTCAACTTTTTGAGGAACCTCCATACAGTTTTCCAGAGTGGCTGCACCAGCTTGCATTCCCACCAACAATGTAGGAGGGTTCCCCTTTCTCCGCATCCCCGCCAACATCTGTCCTTTCCTGACTTGTTAATTTTAGCCATTCTGACTGGTGTGAGGTGGTATCTCATTGAGGTTTTGATTTGGATTTCCTGATGCCGAGCGATATTGAGCACTTTTTCATGTGTCTGTTGGCCATTTGGATGTCTTCTTTGGAAAAATGTCTGTTCATGTCTTCTGCCCATTTCTTGATTGGATTCTTTGTTCTTTGGGTGTTGAGTTTGATGAGTTCTTTATAGATTTTGGATACTAGCCCTTTATCTGATATGTCATTTGCAAATATCTTCTCCCATTCTGTCGGTTGTCTTTTGGTTTTGTTGACTGTTTCCTTTGCTGTGCAAAAGCTTTTTATCTTGATGAAGTCCCAATAGTTCATTTTTGCCCTTGCCTCCCTTGCCTTTGGCGATGTTTCTAGGAAGAAGTTGCTTCGGCTGAGGTCAAAGAGGTTGCTGCCTGTGTTCTCCTTTAGGATTTTGATGGACTCGTGTCTCACATTGAGGTCTTTCAACCATTTTGAGTCTATTTTTGTGTGTGGTGTAAGGAAATGGTCCAGTTTCATTCTTCTGCATGTGGCTATCCAATTTTCCCAACACCATTTGTTGAAGAGACTGTCTTTGTTCCATTGGACATTCTTTCCTGCTTTGTCAAAGATGAGTTGACCATAGAGTTGAGGGTCCATTTCTGGGCTCTCTATTCTGTTCCATTGATCTATGTGTCTGTTTTTGTGCCAGTATCATGCTGTCTTAATGATGACAGCTTTGTAATAGAGCTGGAAGTCCGGAATTGTGATGCCGCCGGCTTTGCTTTTCTTTTTCAACATTCCTCTGGCTATGCGGGGTCTTTTCTGGTTCCATACAAATTTTAGGATTATTTGTTCCATTTCTTTGAAAAAAGTGGATGGTATTTTGATGGGGATTGCATTGAATGTGTAGATTGCTCGAGGTAGCATTGACATCTTCACAATATTTGTTCTTCCAATCTATGAGCATGGAACGTTTTTCCATTTCTTTGTGTCTTCCTCAATTTCTTTCATGAGTATTTTATAGTTTTCTGAGTACAGATCCTTTGTCTCTTTGGTTAGATTTATTCCTAGGTATCTTATGGTTTTGGGCGCAATTATAAATGGGATCAACTCCTTAATTTCTCTTTCTTCTGTCTTGTTGTTGGTGTATAGGAATGCCACTGACTTCTGTGCATTGATTTTATATCCTGCCACTTTACTGAATTCCTGTATGAGTTCTAGCAGTTTTGGGGTGGAGTCTTTTGGGTTTTCCACATAAAGTATCATATCATCTGCAAAGAGTGAGAGTTTGACTTCTTCCTTGCCAATTTGGATGCCTTTGATTTCTTTTTGTTGTCTGATTGCTGTGGCTAGGACTTCCAATACTATGTTGAATAGCAGTGGTGATAGTGGACATCCCTGCCACGTTCCTGACCTTAGGGGGAAAGCTCTCAGTTTTTCCCCATTGAGAATGATATTCGCTGTAGGTTTTTCATAGATGGCTTTTATGATATTGAGGTATGTACCCTCTATCCCTATACTCTGAAGAGTTTTGACAAGAAAGGATGCTGTACTTTGTCAAATGCTTTTTCTGCATCTATTGAGAGGATCATATGATTCTTGTTCTTTCTTTTGTTAATGTATTGTATCACATTGATTGATTTGCGGATGTTGAACCAACCTTGCAGCCCAGGGATAAATCCCACTTGGTCATGGTGAATAATCCTTTTAATGTACTGTTGGATCCTATTGGCTAGTATTTTGGTGAGAATTTTTGCATCCATGTTCATCAGGGATATTGGTCTGTAATTCTCCTTTTTGATGGGGTCTTTGTCTGGTTTTGGGATCAAGGTAATGCTGGCCTCATAAAATGAGTTGGGAAGTTTTCCTTCCATTTCTATTTTTTGGAACAGTTTCAGAAGAATAGGTATTAATTCTTCTTGAAATGTTTGGTAGAATTCCCCTGGGAAGCCATCTGGCCCTGGGCTTTTGTTTTTTGGGAGATTTTTGATGACTGCTTCAATTTCCTTAGTGGTTATAGGTCTGTTCAGGTTTTCTATTTCATCCTGGTTCAGTTTTGGTAGTTGGTACATCTCTAGGAATGCATCGATTTCTTCCAGGTTATTTAATTTGCTGGCATAGAGTTGCTCATAATATGTTCTTATGATTGTTTGTATTTCTTTGGTGTTGGTTGTGATCTCTCCTCTTTCATTCAGGATTTTGTTGATTTGGGTCATTTCTCTTCTCTTTTTGATAAGTCTGGCCAGGGGTTTATCAATCTTGTTAATTCTTTCAAAGAACCAGCTCCTAGTTTCGTTGATCTGTTCTACTGTTCTTTTAGTTTCTATTTCATTGATTTCTGCTCTGATCTTTATGATTTCTCTTCTCCTGCTGGGTTTAGGCTTTATTTGCTGTTCTTTCTCCAGCTCCTTTAGGTGTAGGGTTAGGTTGTGTACTTGAGACCTTTCTTGCTTCTTGAGAAAGGCTTGTATTGCTATATACTTTCCTCTTAGGACTGCCTTTGCTGCATCCCAAAGATTTTGAATAGTTGTGTTTTCATTTTCATTGGTTTCCATGTATTTTTTTAATTCTTCTTTAATTTCCTGGTTGACCCATTCGTTCTTTAGTAGGATGCTCTTTAGCCTCCATGTATTTGAGTTCTTTCTGACTTTTGTCTTCTGATTGAGCTCTAGTTTCAAAGCATTGTGGTCTGAAAATAGGCAGGGAATGATTCCGATCTTTTGGTACCGGTTGAGACCTGATTTATGACCTAGGATGTGATCTATTCTGGAGAATGTTCCATGGGCACTAGAGAAGAATGTGTATTCCGTTGCTTTGGGGTGGAATGTTCTGAATATGTCTGTAAAGTCCATTTGGTCCAGTGTGTCATTTAAAGTCTTTATTTCCTTGTTGATCTTTTGCTTAGACGATCTGTCCATTTCAGTGAGGGGGGTGTTAAAGTCCCCCACTATTATTGTATTGTTGTCAGTGTGTTTCTTTGCTTTTGTTATTAACTGGCTTATATGATTGGCTGCTCCCATGTTAGGGGCAGAGATATTTACAATTGTTAGATCTTCTTGTTGGATAGATCCTTTAAGTATGATATAGTGTCCTTCCTCATCTCTTATTAGTCTTTGGTTTAAAATCTAATTTGTCTGATAGAAGGATTGCCACCCCAGCTTTCTTTTGGTGTCCATTAGCATGGTAAATGGTTTTCCACCCCCTCACTTTCAATCTGGGGTTGTCTTTGGGTCTAAAATGAGTCTCTTGCAGACAGCATATCGATGGGTCTTGTTTTTTAATCCAGTCTGATAGCCTGTGTCTTTTGATTGGGGCATTGAGCCCATTTACATTCAGGGTAACTACTGAAAGATAGGAATTCAGTGCCATTGTATTGCCTGTAAGGTGACTGTTACCGTATATTGTCTGTGTTCCTTTCTGGTCTATGTTACTTTTAGGCTCTCTCTTTGCTTAGAGGACCCCTTTCAAGATTTCCTGTAGGGCTGGTTTTGTGTTTGCAAATTCCTTTAGTTTTTGTTTGTCCTGGAAGCTTTTTATCTCTCCTTCAATTTTCAATGACAGCCTAGCTGGATATAGTATTCTTGGCTGCACATTTTTCTCATTTAGTGCTCTGAATATATCCTGCCAGTCCTTTCTGGCCTGCCATGTCTCTGTAGATAGGTCTGTTGCCAATCTAATGTTTCTACCCTTGTAGGTTACATATCTCTTCTCCCGAGCTGCTTTCAGGGTTTTCTCTTTGTCTATGAGACTCGTAAGTTTTACTATTAGATGTCGGGGTGTTGACCTATTTTTATTGATTTTGAGAGGGGTTCTCTGGGCTTCCTGGATTTTCATGCCTGTTTCCTTCCCCAAATTAGGGAAGTTCTCTGCTATAATTTGCTCCATTATACCTTCTGCCCCTCTCTCTATTTCTTCTTCTTCTGGGATCCCAATTATTCTAATGTTGTTTCTTCTTATGGTATCGCTTATCTCTCGAATTCTGCCCTCGTGATCCAGTAGTTGTTTATCTCTCTTTTTCTCAGCTTCTTTATTTTCCATCATTTCATCTTCTATATTACTGATTCTCTCTTCTGCCTCATTTATTCTAGCAGTTAGCGCCCCCATTTTTGATTGCACCTCATTAATAGCCTTTTTGATTTCTACTTGGTTGGATTTTAGTTCTTTTACTTCTCCAGAAAGGGTTTCTCTAATAACTTCCATATTTTTTTCAAGCCCAGCTAGTATCTTTAAAGTGATGATTCTGAACTCTAGATCTGACATCGTACTAATGTCCGTATTGAGTAGGTCCCTGGCAGTCGGTACTACCTCTTGTTCTTTTTGTTGAGGTGATTTTTTCCATCTTGTCATTTTGTGCAGAGGAGAATAGATTAATGAGAGAACAAAATGCTAGCAGAGTAACAATGTCCCCAGAAAATATACTCTAAACAAATCAGAAAAAACCTGAAGCAGTGGGAAAAGAAAGGGAAAGAGAGAAAAAAGAAAAAGAAAAAAAAAGAAAAAGATAAAGATAAAAACAAAAACAAACAAAACAAAACAACAACAACAAAAAAACCAGAATGTGATCAAATATGATCAGGCTGGTATATAGATCAGTGCCACACACTAGATTTGGGGTGTATTTTGGTCTTTTAGAAGAAAGTGCCTCCCAAAATTTTAAAGAAAGAAAAACTTATATATGTACAAAAATAAGGGTTGATATGATGAAGGGATGGACTATGACTGTAAAGATGGAAATTATAAAAAATTTTATAAAAGGAATTGATAAGAAGTTGTTTGAGAAAAGAAAGAAGAGGATTTAAAAAAAGAAAAAAAAAGGGAGAGGATGTGATCAGGCAGGGGAATAGAAAACACCATATACTAGAGATTTAGGGTATATTTTGATCTGTTAGAAGAAACTATCTCAAAATTTTAAAGAGAGAACAACTTATATATATAAGCCAAAAATACGGGTAACTACTATGAAGGGATAGAATATGACTCTAAAAATGAAAAATAAAAATTTTTTT
This sequence comes from Neomonachus schauinslandi, assembly GCF_002201575.2. NCBI lineage: Eukaryota > Metazoa > Chordata > Mammalia > Carnivora > Phocidae > Neomonachus > Neomonachus schauinslandi. The sequence continues at coordinate 87,872,505 of NC_058404.1, forward strand.
TTAAAAGGGATTGATAAGATGTTGGTTGAAAAAGGGAAAAAGAAAAATTCAAAAAGAAAAAAAAAGAAAAAAGACAGTTAAAAAAAAATTAACTTTGAAAGACTACAGAATCATGGTAAAAAAGCCATGAATTCTATGTGCAGTAGTCCCCTAGCGCTGGAGTTCTGCCGTTCTCACTGATCGGTAAACTTGGTCTTGGCTGGCTGTTCTCGCTAATCTTCTGGGGGAGGGGCCTGTTGCCGTGGTTTCCAAATGTCTTTGCCGGAGGCGGAAGTGCGCCGTCCTTGCCCCCTCCCAGCTAAGTAATCTGCTCAGGTTTGCTCTCCGGGGCTTTTGTTCCCTGTGAGCTTTCCGTACAGCTTTGGAGGCGGAGAGTGAAAATGGCGGCCTCCCAATCTCCGCCGCGGAGGAGCCGAGAACTCGGGGCCCCGCTTCTCAGTGAGCCCCCAGAGAAAAGCCGTCAGTCACTCCCGTCTCCCTGGTCTCCAGCCGCACTCCATGCTCACCCAGCCTGTGACCGCGCGTTTCTATCTCTGGCACCCGACCCTGGGTGGAGTCTCCAAACCCAGCAGATCCCTGCAGTGCACTCCCATGCGGCTCCTCCCAGGGGAGGAAGGTGAGTCTCCCCGGATCTGCCACTTGTTGGGTCCCTGCTGGAGGAGCAGGGGCCCGACTGTGCCACGGATCACGGTTTATGGCAACCCCGAGCTGAGAGCCCGCGCCTGGGCTCCCCCTCTGCAGCCGGCTTCCCTGCTCCGATACCTGGGAGCTCTGCCACACTCAGGCACCCCTGGTCTTTCCGTGACCCCGAGGGTCCTGAGACCACACTGTCCCGGAGGGTTCCTCCCCCCGCTTAGCCACCAGAGTGACGTCCCTCAGCGGAGCAGACCTTCAAAAGTTCCGATTTTGTGCTCCGTGGTTCTATCACTTGCCAGAAGCGGCCGCCGGAGGCCCCTCCCCCGCCGTCTATCCTCCCGAATATCGCCTCGGATTCACTTCTCCGCACGTCCTACCTTCCAGAAAGTGGTCGCTTTTCTGTTCAGAGAGTTGTTCATATTCTTTTCTTCGATCTCCTGTTGAGTTTGTAGGTGTTCAGAATGGTTTGATCCCTATCCAGCTGAATTCCTGAGACCAGACGAAATCCAGGTCTCCTACTCCTCCGCCATCTTGCTCCGCCCCCCCAATCATACAGGTTCTATGGCATAAATATTAGCATGCTTTCTCAAGAGGACAGATTTTAACATGCCCTCACGCTTAGTTTTCAGGGCTTTATAAATTAAACTTCAAAAAGCTCTGCTCAGGCTTTTGCCAGTATCACTGAACTAGGAAATAACTTGTAAGAATGTGTTAGTTTGAGTTCATGTCTGCCACATAATATGTGACAACTTCTTTGGCAGAATAACAGCAACCACAACAAAAGCACGGGATTCTGCAAGGCTTGAAAAGCTGATCAGGAGAAGTGTCATAAGACCAGAAGGAAGAGCAGCGCTTTGATAAATAACATTCAGTTCATGAAGAATGAGAGTTTCACTCCTCGAGGCACTAAAATGTCTGACTAAGTTCCTGTCCTCTCTTTTTGTTGTTCTCTTTCTACTTTAGCAGTTTATTCTTTACTATGTGCTATTATATAGACTATACAAGGTCAAGCTAGTTTGAGATTGGAAACCCAGTACTACACAGTTTAGCATGTCTTTATTTGCTCACAAATCCTAGTAATTGCCACTTGCCCGTAGGAACATTACCGGCTTTGAGAATATATTGAAAAGGTTAGAAGTACAGTTCAGATATTAAGATGACTTCTTCCAAAGGAAATATGAATTCACTTATGATTTGGGAAGTACTTTCTTTATAGAATTGAAACGGGGCGGCGGGGGGAAGCCCTGGTTTTGTTAGAAATTGTACAAACAAGGAAAATAAGAACTAAGGACTCACAAAAAGCTACCAATTAGATTAACTAGTAACTCATAGAGCAGAGATAAAAGTGATATTCTCTATAGGTAACAAGTATGGGATTTCTTTTTAGAAAACAATATTTCTTGGAACAAACAATAGAATCAAGTCAGAGTTATAAAACCCTTTAAGGACTGGAGTTCCCAGAAAAGAAAACATGGATACCAGTGTAAATTCAACGCCATCCATTTGGTCATAGGACTGCATTTTGTATCATGAGTTACAAAATAATCTGAGAGCCAATTTAGATAATAAAGAAGACAAAGCAAGCTAGGCTTTCCCACACCATGCAATACCTTAACCTATAGCCACTGAAATAATTCTTTTTGCCTTACTTCCATACCTTCTCTATAAACAAGAGCCCCTAACTCCTGTCAGAGGATTGCTCCTAATCACTTCCGATTTGGTGCTGCCCCACTGGAATCAATGTTTGCTCAAATAAACTTGTAAAAATTTTACTATGCCTCAGTTTACCTTTCAACAGAACCAAAACCTAAATCCCTGGAAAAAAATAAAAACAATGAAGTCATTCTCCGTTGTAATGAATTCCTTGTCCCTAAATCCAATGGCACATTTTATTTCCAATTCTAGTTGACATTTTAATTGCACTTGGGGGTATTAACCACTTCTTCCTTGAAACTCTGCCTTTGGCTTCACTACACTGTCCAGCCTTGATTTTTCTTCACCTCTCTAGGTGCTCTAGAGGCTGGCTCCGGTCATTTTCCTCCAGGAGACATTTAAATGCTGGAAATCCTTAGAGTTTAGTCTTAGTCCAAACTACCTGGATCTCTTACTTCTCCCCCACCATTTGCTAATTTGTCTCCTTATATCCATCTATTCCAAACCTCTCCCACAGTTCCTCAATTCTTTTTAAACCCAACCAGATTAGGCCCCTGATCTACTCAAAACCCTTGAAGATTTGTTTATGAGAGAGAGAGAGAGAGAGAGAGAGAGAGAGAGGAGGCATGGGGGCAGAGGGAGAGGGAGAGAATCTCCAGCCGACTCTCCATGGAGCTCGGAGCTGGATGCAGGGCTAATTCCCAGCACCCTGAGATCATGACCTGAGCTGAAACCAAGGGTCAGGCCTTTAACCGACTGAGCCACCCCATGGTCCCTACTCAAAACCCTTGAATGACTTATCATTAGTCTCTGTTGATGAAAAGATCAACATCTTTTAAAGGGTCTAAAGGACTCAGATTTTATTATCTAGCCCTTGTTTCTCTCTCCAGTATTATTTTATGCAGCTTCTTACCTCCAGGGGTAAAATGTCACTGCTTTGCCTTACTTTGATTCCTCAAGCCCACTTCTTCTTGCTTCAGGCTCTTTACACACCCTACTCTCTGACGGAAAGCCTCCCTCACACTTTCTGTTTAGTAATTCTCTACTTATCATTCAAATTTCAGATGATGCAGTACTTCCTCAGGGAGGACTTACCTACCCCCTGAACTAGTTAACATCCCTCCCCATCTTTATTTTTCTCTCGTGGTACTTAACACATTTGGTAATCCAAACTGATTCAAGTAGTATGTTTTTCTGTCTTCCTACACTAACTCATCTTCATTTCTCTGGGCCCTGGCTGAAGGCTTGGAACAAAGTCACTGTTCAGGGACTACTGGCTGAGTGAATGGAGGGAATGGCAAGTTTTTTATCTTTAAACCTCACAACAGCCCTTTGTGGGAGGAAAAAAAAAAAAAGTATGACTATTTTTATTACTATTATTTTTGTTTTACCAAGAGAAATCTGAAACTGGCAAAAATAAAATGTCTTGCCTATGCTCACAAAGAACAACTTGCCCCTGACAACAAAACGTACACTGTAACATGATGGCTCTCCATCTCCCAATATATCCAGGTTTTCTGTGGAGATAGTGAGAAACCAGATCATTTTCATGTTGAGGCAGCACAGTATGGGGATTAAAGTCAATGGCTCTTGGGCTCAACAGAACTGGCTTTAGAATTGATTAGGCCATTTGCTTGCTCTGCGATTTCAGGCAAGTCATTTAATTTCTTTAAGAATTGGCTTCATCATCTGTAAAGTGGATTTGATAATAATAGCCATCACATAATTGTGGCAACTAAGTGACATAATAAAATATGGCATAGTGAAGGGCACCTACAGCCTTAATAATAGTATCTATATTTTTTACCCAAGCACTTCTGGCTCAGTTGTGAATAGAATGTCATGGTTTATATATTTATAGACTCTTCCCTCTATATATCTCCATAGATCTCATTTCCTAGTCTATACTGTGCAATACTTACCTAGAAGAGAGTAAAGTCAGATATATATGACTATCATTTTAATTAGCATGCTCAGAATATGGACAGTTTTCTGCCATTTCTACCTTATTGCAAATCAGATGATTGGACTGACTTTATTTTATGCATACAAAATCATGTACATACATATGTTTTTGTAACAATAACATTAGTATAAAGCATTTTTAAAGAAAAAATTCATCTATTTACAATTACAAAGATCCTCTCAAGACTAAGTCCATTTGTCCTTCTACTGTTTTCACATGCATATTTATTTCTTAAATATTAAAATCATATTGTACTTTTATCAGTTCATATTATTTCATTAACATCTTCATAATTATCATCAAATTATCTTCATAATTATAACTTTATGGCTAAAAATATTTATCTTAAAAGATGTTCAAAATATTTAGCTATTTTTCTGTTGTTGGACAAGGGTTTATAATGATAAATAATGCTGTAATTAATATTTATAAATTTAATTTTCTTCTGTTGAATTTGTTTTTAGATAAAGTCTCTAGAGTGGGTAATTAGTGGAATTCTTACCACTATGTATTTGTTAGGCATTAGCAGTCTCTATCTCAAGAAGTTAAATAAGAGAGGATACAAAATTCAAGTGACCTAATGCATATGTAAGTATAAAGATTGCAAAATATACTTTCACACAATGACCAGAGAGTGTGGGTTATTAGAGAGACAGGTTCCTGGGCTTTATTTGTAGACCTTGAGTGTAACTTTGAAAGATCCTCTTGAAAGTCAGTTCTTCATTGAGTAAGCACAGCAAAAGCCGTATTGTACTCCTGAAAGTACCAAATATAGTGTCATTATCCTCAGTCAGCTAGAATGGCATACGAAATGACTGGTAGAGAATTATCGATTCAATGTCAGAGACAGTGCTAAGTTTGAAAAAATACATTTGTTTTTGAGTCAATTGTGTTTTTCTAGAGTATGAATAAAAGTTTTAGAGTCTTTAATTCCGAGATATGCAATTATGCTCTTTATCTTTTCCTGGGTGCCCAGACATAAGGTAGAATCAAATTCTCTCCCGGGACTCATGAAGACCCTTGACTAAATTGTGGGATTGTTTTCAAGTTGCAAGTGATAGTTGCCTTAAGTACACTACTTGAGCATCTTTGAGTGAGTCACATTAGTGTTTGCCCATTTCACTTGGAAACTGATGTCAATTTGATGCAAATGTTGTCACAACCCTCATTAGAGCTTTGGTTTTAACTAAAAATCTTCTTTACTAAATTGCCTAAATTGTTGCGGAATTATTGTTGGGTTGTATTGGACAAATGTAAGTACACAGGATAAAGCTCAGGATTTCTGGCCAAAATATTATATAAAATAAGCCAACATTTTATTATTAACACAAGATGTAAAATATACATTTTTCCCTTTAAAAATAGGTTTAAATATGGAAGGGAAGATTGTTTTCTGATGCAAGACAGGGTTTAGTTATGAATTTTAAATCACTTTTCTGTGGTATATAATAAAACAGGAAAATGAAACAACTGGTTTGAATAAAATGCTTTTTCTCTTATTCTTGAATATACTACTTAATTTATGGGGCATTTTCATAAATGCATAAAACATGTATTTCAAAATGCAAAATTATTAGAGTGCTTATTTCTCTTCCCATAATTTATGATTCACCTATATTAACTTTATTCAACCACAGTATATCCTTCCCCCAACCCCCACCAGCACCATTGCTAATAATAGCAATTCAGCAATATCCTACTCATTGATTTTTTTGATGTTTTCATGTGATTTTTGTAAAAATGAACTTGACTATACCATGATTCATTTGAAATTCTGAAAAGGATTATGCTTCCTTTTTCCTTTGCTTCTTGGTTATTATCATTCTTCAACTTCTACCTCTAACCCCCATTTATAGATGAGAAGCAACCATTATTATGCTGTCACAGATATAACACAATTACCTGAAGTCCTGAATGGGACATCCTTTGTGACATCCTCTCCCAAATATCTCTCCCTAGAGTTATGCAATCTACAGGTGTGATTCCATTAAGCCTGGATAAAGATATAGATATGCACCTATCCATTCAGAGATGGGTTGTTAAGGGATTAGTTTTCTTATTATATCCTTGAGAAGATGCGTGCTTAATTTCCTCACAATTTGGAAAGGAGAGAATCATTTCATGTTTAAGAGTCATTTGCAAATTTGAGCAATATATTTAATGAGGCTCACTTCATATTTCTTAATATTATAATTAAGGTATAACACTTTCACCATTTTTTTTTGTTTTGCTTTGTGTTTTAGAATTGATTTGCCCAATAATAGAAAACTTGGAGAAATTAATTTTGGCCACAAATAAAAATGTACAAGTAGTAGACTGGACTTTAAAACCAATAACATAGTGCTTGATGGTAATATGGAAAGCAAAGAGATTCATGGTATTCTTTAGGTTTGAGGCTATACCAAAACAGGTCATTCTAATTTTTAGACTAAATGTATATTTTTGTTACTCCTATTTTCTAAGGAAACTGCTGAAGAAGCCAGATAAAAATTGTCAATAAAAGAAGAAGAAAAATAATTTTGTCCTTTGAGTTATAACTATGTGCTTTATTTAATTGACATTTATATCTTTTATGTCTAAAATGAAACAAGAAAGGATTTTGAAATTGCCTGAGATTTTCAGAGGGAAACTAGAAAGAAGAATATAATTAGAGAAGAAGAATTAGGATAGTTAAAAACTAGAAATCACATCATAAGAAATATTTTAAGATAATGCACTCATCTCTTATTCCAGATAGCAGAAACAGGCACGTGCAGGGAAATGACATGGAGGTGAGTTTTGACACAATTTATTTCAGAAATACAAAGGAATAGGGTGCCTTATGAAATAATGAGCTCCTCAACCCAGATATTTTTGAGCAATGATCAATGTCTATTAGAAAAAAAATGGATGCTTTGTGTTTGTTATATTAGGTAGACAATTTGCCTATTTTAATCTCAATTGTTTTCCAAATTTAAGATTGTACTTTTTTTCTAAATAATTTCTCTTTGAGGGGGTGCTTTCTGAAACTATTATCGTGGTAAGGTTATTTGTTCTTTACAGGAAGCATATCATAGTTATTATAAGCTAAGAAACATGTGTTTTTATTTTTTAGATCTATCCACATAGAATTTCATTCTTGAAAAAGAAAACAATGAATTTCAATATTTTCTTCTTCCTAGGAATAACTATTCAGTATAAATAATGCACATAGCAATAATAATATCAAATAAATAATGTGAGAAAATATTTATTGATATAATTTTAAAATGAAATCATATTATAAAATATGTATATAGTCAATACAGTCTTTTAAAGTGTCTATCTATATCACCTAAGAGGTTGTCTTGTGACTGTATGTAATTCAAGAGTAAGGCAGCCATTAAGTACTCCTAATTATAAATATCTTAAGAGCAACTTTGCTTCAGTTTGAAAGTATAGTTACCCAAGGAAATTCCTAAGGAATTCATATTTTTGATATTGGAAAAGATCTTGGATATGAGCTAGCGATTCTTTATTAAAAAGTAAAATACACTGAAGGAACTTCAGATGCTTGTAAAATTATTCAGTGACATTAGTAGAAAGTAAAGACTAATATCCAACCTTCCCCCATCAAAGCTACTCATAATAATGTTAATAGCTAACACTTGATGTAGTGCCTCGCATATGTGGCAGGCATTTTTTCTGAGCGCTTTACATGATTGAGCACATTTATTCTTCCTAATAATCTTAAGAGGACTATTGTCCTATTTTACAGAGGAGGAAATTGAGGTACAGAGAGGTAAAATGACTCGGTGAAGTTCATTTGGGTAGGAAGTAGCAGCCCTGTGATTAGAATCTGGGGCATTCTGGTTATAGTCTACATCCTGGATTATTGCACTATTCTGTCTCTACAAATTAACATATTTTGGATGACACTTTTTCAAATTTTGTGCACAAAGTGTTTGAGGATAGCTATACATAAATTAGAGTTGGCTAAGGAATTTACTGGGTGTGGTTCAAATATCCTGGATAAGAAATGAAAGCTGTTTCAGGGTAGTAACCCCAGGTTACTTTTCTAGCACCCCGCAGAAATGCCTCGCTGGTATCCTGGAGTTGGAGACTGTGCTGTAGGGATAGCAGAGCAGACCTCCTAGGCTTCTGTAAAGAGCTGTCTTCTAAAAGGCAGCCATGAAGTCATTTCCAGTAGAAACATTGTGTTGGCTGTTCTGAGAGAGCTGAGAGAAGCAAGTGGCCAAAAAAGCAAAAGTAGGATTAGTCAGCTTCTAGCGCTATCCCTGTGATGGGCTGGTCAGAGCGTGACCAATGTGACAAAAACTGCCCTGTGACCTCGCTGAGTCTCAGACTTTTAACCGTGTGCTCTGATGTCTCCTTCTGCAGGTCCAGAGGGGTCCGCAGGCATGGCACAGAATATGGAAAGAGAAGTAATTTGAGAGAGGCAGAGAGTAATACAATAGAAGGTTATAGAGAGGGCAGGGAGAGCCTTGCAAGGTCGACAGGAGCCAGAGCAGTAGCTGTAGCTTTCAAGGAGTGGGTTGCAATTCCTTATTACAGTAGGCAAACTAGTAAACATAGAAAGAGATGAGGCTCCTTGGGTTAGTTCTACAGAATAAACAAGGGATCCAAGAAGATGACACATGGCTCAGAATAGGAAAAGAGAGTAAAAACAAAAGTAAAACATAGAAATCGCAGTGCTGGACGTGGCTCCAGGGAAATCAGTGCTTGGTGGGATGAGTTACGTAATTAAACCCTGTGATTTATGTTTTATTTGCTTGTGTTTTTTTGGTTTTGTTACTGTTTAGGTGTTTGAATTTTGTTGTGTATTTGTGTCTTAACATTTTTTTAGTTCACTTATATACTGCTTACCAGTAGATATGTTACCGGGTTGCTCTGTTCTTGTCCCAGATGCACCAAAGAACTGGAGACCCAGGACCAGAATGGGGAGGTAGAGTTTATTGAGTAGGTAAGCATATTACACTTCTAAGAGTGAAACCTGGCCACTGCCAAAGCAAGAGGGGCAATGGCACCGAGAAGCTCTAGCTGCATCCTTTTAAGCCTGCTGTGTGGACATAGAAGTTTGGCTTTGATTAACATTTTTGATTGACAGCTGGTGGTTCTAGCACAGTTTGGCTTCTGTGCATGCGCCTACCCATGATGCATTCTGTTATAATTGTATTTATGTACTGCATATTTATGGGCTTTTCATGGGTTCTGTTGTGACTTTAAGGTAACCAAAGGGCAAGTTGCACCTTTTGTGCACCTGCTCAGCTCTTAGACGTCACCTGGTGGCTTTTGAGGCACTCTATGGCTAGGGCCTCTTCTGTTAGCCCTGAGAGGTGGCTCTGAAGGTGTGCTGGTAACCCTCCGCGGTGGCATCGAGGGTGTGGCCAGCACCTGCTTTATCCCTCCTCGCTCATGCCTAACTGCCTAACAGATACATTCTTAATCACCTCAGCTAACTCTTCTGTGCCTTTTTAAAGAGCTCCTCGGCATATGGGACCTGAAATAGCCACCAGGGATCACAGGCAGGCCTTCAGCATTCGGTGTACTATCATACAGTTAGGGAGGGGCTGATAGAAAGTGAAAAATGGGGGCATAAATTCAAATTGTGCTCCAGTTGAAGAGTATTTGTGAGCTTGCTGTCTAATACTGTTGCCAGCATGACTAATTCTATGAAGACTTCACTATTCTAAGGTATTTTTAATTCATGCCCTTTTCCTATCCCCCTTTGTGTTTCTATTTTCCAGAAACTTAGCTTTATGTAGAGATTGCAGGAATTTTTTTTGTTTTGCTTTTTTTTTTTTCCATTTTAACTGAAGATCTATATTTATAGTATTTGCTCAGAGGGTAGTCGTTTGAATTATCACTGAAAAGGTTGCCGTCAGAGAGGGGAAAACATTCAAGAATGATTCAGTGCAGTGTGCCCTTTTGTCTAACGAGAATGTGCTTCTACATAACTCTTAAGTTTGTTGCTCAGAGACAGCAGCGGCACGTTCAATTATTCATGCCTTCTAATTAAGCCCTGCTGACTGTGCCTAAATGGAAACTTTATTTTGGAGAGAATGTGTTCTTAATGTTTTTCGCTACGACAGTAATTTGTCTGATGGCGACATAAGTGTCTTTAGGATCCTGAGTAACCTATTTGTTGGGTTTTAGGACTCACATATAGATATTATCTGTCATGTGGAAGGTCTCCAAATTGTTTATCTCGTGTCTTGTTTAGAGATGACAATGACATCTTACTTTTCTCTAATGACCTTTCAGTTATTGTCAGTGTTGGAAATATGGGGAATTTTCAAGCCAGGTTCTGTTGTTGTGCAGTTATTCAGCAGTTGCTGTGTGATACGCTAAAATTACATTTCTTTCAAAGCTGAACGAAGTGATTAAAATACTACATTTCTGTACTTATCTCTTTTTTGTCGTTGCTACGTGGATGAAAAAGTGTGTCATACCTAAAAATTGGCCAGCCTTCATTACTTTGGTAATGTTCATCCAAAAAAATGTTCGATTTTAAACATGAATATTTCCTCACAATCTCTTCCCATTATACTCCCACAAGGTAAATTTTCCAAAAGTGTAAAAGTGTATGGTTCCTCAGAACACTGAAATTTAGATGATTTTAGCTTCATGTCCTTAAATCAAGATGATTGTATTTATTTTTTATAATTCCATTCTTGCCTTTCCTTAACTTTTAGATCTTCTTGTATATTTCCTTCATTTATGATATATCTTAGTTAATTAGTAAAAATATAGAGTGAATATATTACACTACATACATCTATTTAAAGTACTTTCATTAATTTTTGTTTATTATCCATTGGAAAGTTTGAAATGAATACTCTAGTTAGTCTGAACAATAAATCAGTGACAACAGGGTAAAATCCTGAATCATCCATTTTGGCTAACACTATTAATCAGATTACATAGAGAAATTGCTACTCTGTTACTTCATGAGAAATCCCAGTTTTAGTGATTTTAAAAAGTAAATTCTCATTTATAGACTTTTTCTTCTTAAAAGGTATGTTTTTTCTTATTTTTCTTTATAGATTTTATGGTGATTAAAGATGTTTCTTAAATAAAATGATGGATTTTTATTAAAAATAAAACTTATGTATACATATTTTCCATCCATTACAGTTACTCTATTCTGTCAGATTTATATTTTTATTAATAGAGATAATATAGGACATTGCAATAGAATAGAAAAAAAGTATTTAAAAATTACAAAGACTTTCTGTAACCTGGGAACTGAAATTTAAGACAATTTGAATATTTTCTGCATATGTTATTTTTCTAGACAATTTAACATTTAATTTTCAAGGAAAATATTAATCACTTCAAGTACTATGATAGAAACACAGTGCAAAGAAAACAATTTTAAGTTTTGGATGGATCTTTATACATGACCTTAACCACTTTAACATATGTTTTTAAATGATTGTGATATTATATACCACCTTTTGAGAAAAGAATTCAAATAGTTTTATGTATGTAATCAGGCAATTAAAATACTAGAGTCAAAGTTAAATAGGGGAGCACATAGCATTATAGTTGGAAATTGAGTAGTTTCAAGAAGAAGATGGGATAGATCTTCTGGTAATATATTCATCTCATACTTCACATCTATGAAGACCATTTGATTAAGTTCTTCAAATTAGTTCTGGGATAACACGTAACACTGCTAAGAAGAAACTGACTCTTTTAAGTGCTATTTGACAAAGAATTCCTTTGGAGCAAAACTATTTTTTAAAACTTTCTAGAAATTATTTATTCATTAAGCACAGCTTGTGTTATGGATGATTCTGAAGTGGACGAAATACTTTACTGTAGAAATATTGTGATGCTGAGTGGTATTTTCAGACATCCTTAAGCTTGAGTCTTATTTTCTTGTATATTGCAGTGCTGTTTTCAAATGATATTGACTGACTTAAATAGGGCCAAATGATGATAATTATTCACACTTTTAGGATGTCGATAAGGAATTAAATTTCTAGAATTTAATGTGAGCTTGAATTCTGATTATAATACTTGTTTATACTGTTGCAGAGTTTATAAAATGGATTTTCTGAATTTTGTTGGCTTTTTCACATAGACTTTTGCCAAGGCTATAGAATTTTTTTGGAAATGTGCTTCTATTGCATTTTCTGTTAAGAAGTACATTAAATATATTGTTGGGGTTAATGTAGAGCATGAGATCATCCATAATACCTGGCTTACCTCACACGGAGGCCACTGGGGGCGAGGGAAGGTTTCAGAGAAGGGCTTAGGGCTTTGTGGAATGCCAACGCCCGCGGCGACCACTCTGCCTTAAGAAAGCCGCGCTTGCCAGGAATGACCAGCAATCCCCGTACCGACAGATGAAAGATGACTCCAGACTTTTCAGTGAAAGAGAGGAGAAGGCAAGGGGGTCAATGCTCAGAGACGAAGACTCTTCGTTCTTTGCTCCCGCCTTTACTGGTCCTTCAGGATAATCACAAATCTTTATCACTGTTTCTCAAGCACGTGATGTGTGGCAAGGGGTCTTACTGGAACTAGGAGGATCTGTTTACGGGAGAGATACGATATGCTATTCTGCGTGTTCCACGAGTTCTGCTACAGATAGCCTAAGGGACAATGCGTGCATTTCTTAGATCACAGGGCGGCTGTTTGGGGTAAGAGAGCTTCGGGGAAGGTAACTCCCGGCGGCATTCCTATGGCAGAGTGGTCACGCGGGCCCCGGTGTTCCAAAGGCCTATGCCCTTCTCGGAAACCTTCTTCCCTCACCCCCAGTGGCCTCCGTGTGACATTTTAGCAAGCCAGGTATTATGAATGATCTCATGCTCTACGTTAACCCCAACAATTTATTTTAGGATATTGTTGTTAGGGTAAAGTTAGGCCAGCATTTTCACCTGTTTTAATCTTCAAAGTATTAAAATAGTTTTAGTTTCCATACAAATATCTTATATAGATCCAATGATTAAATAACTATCTTCATTTATATTTTACTTAATACATATAACTCTGGAAAATAGGTATTATTACCTTTAATATACATGGAAGGAACTGGAGGAAATGTAAATAGGTTCATACAAGTAAAATATAAAAAAAACTTTATTATATCCTAGCTATCTCCCAAATCTATATGACTCCCATCCTCGCACTTATCAAAGCCCGGTGATTAATAGATTATCTGAATTTTTTTCTTTTTCTTATAAGGAAAGTTCTAGAGTATTAATTATATCCAAGTGGTATGTACTATCCATGGATACAACCTTGTTTATCTCTATCTGTAATCTCTTTGAAACGCGTAACTCACAAGTAAATTTGGCTAGACTGAGAGCATTCCAGTGTCCATCAGTGAGGTTTCCTCCTAATTTGAAACTTGTTCTCTGGGTTCTAAATAGTCTTTCCTGTTTTTCTTCTCACCACTGTTTGCACCATCAGATCTCTTCCATAGACCTCTCTCACACTGATTTCCATTACACAGTTCTCTCTCAAGGGGCCAATCTTAGACTTTCTGTTTTATTAGGTATAGTCTCCTTGGGTTATCTCATTAACTACAATGAGGGAGTCAAAATGCCTATTGCTCACTCAGACCTTTTCTCCTGATATCCAGACTCACATTCTAACTGCTTAGACATATAAAAAACAGTAGATCGAAAACCAAATTGCGTCATGTCTCCACATTTCCATACGCTTTTGTGTTTTCTACTCAATAAATATAACTGTATGCTCATTGCCAAATCATAAATCTTAGAGGTATCTTTGATTTCTTCCTCTCCCATTTATTATTTTATTAGTATATTAAATTAGTATCATAGAGCTTTTTAATGCACCAGCAACTGTTCCCTGCTTTCCTGGAGATTTTGATCTAGGTGATGAGACAGATATTAAGCAAATAATCACACACACACATACACACACACACACAAATCCCATGAAAATTCAGCTACGTTAAAAGCTTTGAATGAGAGATACTTTGTTCCAAAACAGCATATAATGAAACACTCAACCTTATCAGGAGGATCAGGAAAAGATTTTCAGGAGAAGAAACACTTGAGCCTAGAACTGAAGTAAAAGTCTTGAGTTAACTGACTTATGAGATGGAAAAGAGAGAGTTCCAGATAGGGAACTGCAAGTGTAAAAGCTGTCAGGCCGAGGGAAGCACAGTAGCGCGAACTGCTCGAAGAAGGCCAGAGTTGGTGGAAGGAAAGGAGTCTGGGGAAGTGTGATGATGACAGATGAGGTGTGGAAGAATAAAGGAGCAGAACACGCATATCCATATAGAACTTAAAGATGCCATGAGAGATGGTGAACTATTTTTGGGTTTTAGGCAAAGGGGTGAAGAAATCAATGTGTTTTTAAAAATATCCTCACATCTAGTTAACAAATCTTATTTCTATCAACTCTTAAATACCCCTTGAATTTGTTTTCTTTCTTTCTTTTTCTTTCTTTCTTTCTTTCTTTCTTTCTTTCTTTCTTTCTTTCTTT